>NC_043001.1:95698358-95700858 GCF_006345805.1 Octopus sinensis | reverse complement strand
ATTGGAAATTTAAGTGAATATGGAATTAAAATACGCTTTATATAAATTTTATGCGTAGTGAAATTTGGATAATAAATTCATAAAACGATAATTCTAGATACGTGAGGTAGAGTGTTGGTGAGTACTTATGTTGATTTGAAGCACAGTTCTCTGTAAATACATGTAAGATGGGAAGAAATCTGTATCACTTAAGAATAATAGTTAAGCTATTTCTATGAACACATACCTTTCACGATCTTTAGTATGTGAATGGTATAATGCGATAACTTAATCGAACGGGAACGTAAATATGTTGTATGCTGAAAGTGAAATAAACTAAGGAATACGTGACAATAATATAACTGGTAGACATACAATTTTCGTGACAAATTGAAAACCATTAATCTGCTATCAAAAAATATATAGCGGGTGAATTCTTGCTGTATATTTTAATTTTGTAATACATTTTATATTTTACTTAAGCAAACATTCTAGGGTACTGTCATGAACGGTATAGTCAAAGAAATCGAAATTAGTACTATTGTTTTTAGCTTGACACTATGAGTCTCTTATTGTAAACCACTACGTTACTGGGTTGTAAAAACAACCAACACCATTTGTTACGCAGGGGTGGGACAAACATAAATAGAAAGACGCCAATACATATAGTTAAATCCTGAGATCGAGAGAATCTCAAAAAAAAGAAAAAAACTTCATAGCACTCTCGTTGGTTCGGTCCAAGGCACACATATTTCGGTAAGTTCAAATCTTTAAATACACACATACTGGGATGTACCGGTATAGTCAAAGAAATCGAAATTAGTACTATTGTTTTTAGCTTGACGCTATGAGTCTCTTATTGCAAACCACTACGTTACTGGGTTGTAAAAAAAACCAACACCATTTGTTACGCAGGGGTAGGACAAACATAAATAGAAAGACACCAATACATATAGTTAAATCCTGAGATCGAGAGAATCTCAATAAGAAAAAACTTCATAGCACTCTCGCTGGTCCGGTCCAAGGCACACAGATTTCGGTAAGTTCAAATCTTTAAATACACACATACTGGGATGTAAACAAACCACCACCATTTGTTACGCAGGGACGGGACAAACATAAAGAGAAAAACGCCAATATATATAGTTAAATCCTGAGATCGAGAGAATCTCCAAATAATGAAAAAAACTTCGTAGCACTCTCGTTGGTTCGGTCCAAGGCAAAGATTTCGGTAAGTTCAAATCTTTAAATACATACATATACGCAAACATATATAGATACGTATCAATATATTTCATACATGCACTCACATACATCGGACTTCGTTCATTTTCCATCCCAAAATATACTCACACGACTTTAGTTCGCCATCCGATATACAAGGAAACACGTACCCAGTTGCCCCTCTGCATGATTCAATTGAGAATCATGAGGCTGGGAAGGAAAATTCTACACCACAAAATCCAGTTAAGAAATCCCTTTACAACCACTTACAGAATACAGGGATTTCAATATATTTGAAAGGATTCCGGCAAATAATCGTCCCTCATAAACAAGAAGGATAATGTACAGTGCAAATTTTACATGATATTGGTAACTTAAAATGCAAATAATCACCAGGAATATATTGCGTCAATTCTGCTAATTTCCCAGCGGAAGGTGAAAGGATGATAATTACATTTCTATCTAGTCTGATGTTACAGTACTCTCTCTCTCTCTCTCTCCCCTTTTTTACTGGAAGCATACACACACACAAGCACAAACAGACACACACATACACACACACGCACACACACACGCACACACACACACACACACACATATATGCGTTTATGTACATGCATATATATATATATATATATATATATATATATATGCATGTTATATATATATATATGGTTGCATTTTGTAGACGTTTTGCTAACATTAGATGTCGGTAGAAATCCTTTGTGTTTACAATTAACGACATTAGAGGCTAAGGCTGCATAATTAGACAGGAGGAATATAATCCATTTATAGGGATATTTAATATGATGAAATCATTCGTGATTAAGGTATACCTTCCTCCATATCGTCAAATATAAGCCACGCATGTCAGGATGTAATTTCAGTGAAAATAAGTATTTATACATAGAATGAAATATTTTATTACGTAAATTCTCCTATATTTCGATAGTAGTAGGCTTTAGTTGTTTGGCTCCCCTCGCATCTCAATTTTTTTTACATGGAAGCGTGGTTAAAGTTTTGCAAAAGGCATTGAAAGCAATCCTGGAAACAATATAAAGGTATATTATATATCAAATCTTCATCATTCTTTGATAACTAAGAGACTGAATGGAAAATTGTGCATTTTGATCTCATTGACCGACTTTACGCTTTTGCACAATATAACAATTATTGCATAATATAGCAATGAAAGTTGCAGAGTAACTGAATCCAAGTATCAAAGAGTTGTGAATATCACAATGCATTCCAGGTATATTTATGCATGTAACTCTTCGTCACATCATTGCGGAGCCTC
>NC_043001.1:95683358-95693358 GCF_006345805.1 Octopus sinensis | reverse complement strand
CTGCAAAACACTGCTAATCATTCCTTGTATAACTCAAGACCAAGATTGTAAGATTCCTGCCTAAAAGACAGGGTACGAAGGAAAATATTTAAGTAATAGAAGATGCCTTCAAAACGTCTGTCACTGCACTGCGTGACGGGTAATTCGGAATCTGTACGTAAAACCCCGCTACTTGACTGTAATAAATTTCATATCGGTTATGAATCATGATTCCATAGTTTTAACATGGTACCCATCAACAATTTGAGAAGTGAGTTTAGCAACTTTTACGCTACATTAAATGTGATTTTATTCTTATTATCTATAATCGTCTACTCTATCCCTTTCTTTGTGTGTGCACGTGTATGTATATATATATATATATACATGCACACACCTGTGAAACACAGATTAAGTCTTTTTATGGACATCCTCCTGAAACCCTTCCTTAAACATATCGATAGTCATATCAGAGATGACTTGGATATGTTAAACCACCTTCCAAAAAAAGTCAAGGAAGAAACAATCATGGTTCCATTTGATGTAGTTTATTTATATACCAGTATACCTCATAATTATGGACTAGAGGCAATACAGTTCTGGCTGGACCAATTTCCGGAAGAAATACCAAAAAGGATCAGTAAAGAATTCATTACTAAATCGGTTGAATTCATCCTACATAACAACCACTTCATGTTTGACAATACATTTTACCGTCAAAAATCCGGAATTGCTATGGGTACAAAGGCAGCACCAGTCAATGCGAACCTAACGATAGGCTACCTAGAAATAATTGTATACCAGGAATCTTTATCGACCTTTGGAAACCCCCTCTCTCAATACATAAAAGAGAATTGGAAAAGATTCCTGGACGATTGTTTTATACTCTGGAATGAAAACAGATAAACTCCTAAAATTGAAAAACCTATTGAACAGCATCAACCCAAATATACAGTTCACAATGTAATACAACCAAAAGGAGCTTCCATTCTTAGATAGACTAATTAAAAAAATTAACCTTAAAATAGAAACAGACATTTTTTTACAAAGCCACAGACGCTAAACAACACCTACTTTTTGATTCATGCCACCCAAGACACACTAAAACAAACATCCTTTCAACCTTGCAAGAAGGATATGCACAATAGTGTCAGAACAAAATACCAGGAACTTTAGACTACAAGAACTCAAAAACTCCCTAATTGACAGACACTACCCAGCTCAACTCATAAAGGATGAGATCAGACGTGCAACAGAAATCGACATAGAAACTTTGAGAAAAGTTCAACACAACAACACACCTTCCCCGAAAATACTGCCTTACATATCCACATACAAACCCAGAAACAAAGAAGCCTTCACCATCATCACCCAGAATTTGCGAATACTCCATAAGGACCCCAAATTAAAGGAAATTCTAAACATACATAAAATCATTAAAAGCTACAAACAACCTAAATCACTTAAAAAGATTCTCACAAAGGCAAAATTGTTTTCTGAAATTACGGATGCAAAAGTAAAAAAATGTGGTAGACCAAACTGCGCAACATGTCCAAACCTTCTAGAAGGATCAGAATTCCTTTTCAAAGAGGGACAAAAATTCAAGATCAGATCTAATTTTACTTGTGCTTCTGAAAACCTAATTTACGTCATAAGGTGCTCGGGCTGCCACCAAAACTACGTGGGGTCCACGGGACTATCACTCAGACGTAAATGCACTCTGCATCGACAACAGATTACATTCCCAGAATACGGAATGATACCCTTTAGTGATCATATTGAGAAATGTGCAAAGCAACTACTACCACAATTTTTAATCTTTCCATTCTATGAATGTGCTATTGGAACACCAACACAAATTAGATTAAACGAGTAAACATTCTTCATTGAAAAATATAAGCCCAAACTTAATCACTCTAACATTCTTATACAGAGAAACTGTATGAAATAAAGGGAAAAGAAATATAAAGCGATTATCTCCCTTATACCGGAAGACATGGCTTATTACCTCCCCCTACCTGGAACTCTACTTTGCACTTCATAACAAAGACATAACACGATGTAGATAAAGACATTTGAGAAATTTGAAAAGTTAACACGAAACCGGTAATTTCTTCAAAAACTATGTTACTGTATGAAAAAATTTTATAACATTCTTGTAACATGACTCGAATATATTCTTTAATCTTATAAAACAAGCCTTCTGTAGTTTTTTCACTCTTTACTATTTTCTATATATGCAACCACGTCCTTTCACACACCAACTTTCTCACCTATATATATATATTTTTTGTTTTGTTTTATATTTTATATTTTATATTTTATATTTAATTGTTGATAGGTTTATTTTAGTTTATATATTGTTTATATATTGTTTATATATGGATTTTATATAGGTTATATATAGATTATATATTTATATTTTTTTCATTAATACTTTAATTATTTTAAAATTATTATTTTTATATTTTAAAATATTGATATTTTAGATTGGAAGTCCACCTGAAGATCGTCGATCAGGACAAGAAACAATTGTAGTGGCGTTTTTTTTGACTTTTTATTAAAATTTGATGTATTGATTAAGTCTTTCCTTGTTTGTTTTGCAAAATAGTGGTTTTGTCTCTAATAATATTATATATATATATATATATATATATATATATATATATATATATATATATCTATATATATATATATATATATATATATATATATATATATATATATATACATATATATATATATAGGGAGAATTCAGAAAAAAAAACAAGAAAGAACATACGAAGAAACGTGGTGTAGACAACAAACGGATACATTAGTATAACCCTCGGGAAGTGAAAAAGTATTTAATGTTTTGAGCTCACGCTCTTCCACAGATAAGAACTCAAAAAGAAACAAGGAGGGAAAATAAAGATAGTGTAGTGGCTAGCGATCTAACAATATATATATATGTATATATATATATATATTATATATATATATATGCATTCATGTATGTTCAGAGACACAGGTAAGATACATATATATGTATATATAATATATAATATATATATATATATATATATATATATATATATATGTACGCATACACACTCACACACACATATAATTTCATACGTACTTAAGTTTATTCGAGAATCGGTGAAGACACGGAGAAACCATCTAGAATCGAGCTATAAAGAGAGTATGAATAAGAATATATGGTAAGACATATAACAAGAATGGCATACATGCACAGCCATAAGCGTATATACACATACACACATAATAATTGATGAAGAAAGGAAAGCAACTTTGAGTTTATTTCGGTCACCTATATTAATTAAAAAATGGATATAAATTAATTGACGATGCTTCATGTATATTTGGCTTTTATTGTAATTCAAGTTCATTTGATGCAAATGTTACTAAAATATAAAAGAAATAATTATAACAAAAAACAAACATAACAGTAATTAAATATTATGCTTGGCATTCAATTACTTTAATTAGTGAAATCTATAAGCTTTCAAAGAAGTAATATATGCATATTCACCAGTAAACATATATGATCAAAGGAATCGTTCGATACACATCTATGGTACGTATGTATGTATATACATTTAGATATATACATGTATATGCACACACACACACACACACACACACCACACACACATATATATATATATATACATATATATATATATTAATTCATATGCGTATATAGAAAATGAATATGTTTACATAATATATCTATGTATATGTATGTGGATATATATGTGTGTATACGCGCATGTGTATGTGTCTGTTATATGTATGGTGCTAAAACTAAAAATTGCATGGGAATATCGGGAACGAGGCCATAAACATGAAACCCCAGTAGACGCACTCTCACACATTAGCAAATATGAACAAATATAAACACACATACACACACACAAGCACAGACACGCATACATACACACACGAAAGTACGCGCGCGCACACACACATATATTTGTTCGTGTGTATTGTTAATACAAAAGAATCCCGTCTCTTCTGAATATTCTTGGAGTTCGATGAAGCGCTGTCAGAAGTGTTAGTGAGGTCATTAATATTGAACGACATCGAACCATTGTAATACGAACTTAATGCTCTTCTTTAATTAGAAATTGGAGGTTTCCAAGTCACACGTTACTTAAATAATCTATAAATTTATAAATTTTACACAATATTGTTATAGTAATCACCAATCAAATTTCATTCCCAATTACTTCATCACTAAAGGTGTTGTTGTTTTCCAATTGTCGTCTTGAGGCCATAAGTTAACTATGGCAAATATGTAATATAATTAATAGTATTGCTCTTGTCCTGCGCCTCGTTTTAGATTTTCACATAAAAAACTTAAATAATGGAAATGCATTTCATCTGATAAACTTTGAAATATACTCGTATAAATGAAAAGATGTACTTCTCTGTAGATCGAAACATGCTTGTGTAAAGCGATCAGCACAAACGAGAGATGTGTGGAAAGTTTTGAGCCTTGAAGGACTTTCAGCCTTGAAGCCTTGTACTATGTTTTTTTGCTTGAGGATAAGCAGTTTTCATACACGCCTCGTATTTATATGTACACGGCTATAGGCTTTTTCTTTTTATAATGCATACGCTTATACATTCACACACACGACACAAACATATCGATGTATATATGTTTACGTACATCTACGTATACATCTCTCTCTCTCTATCTCTCTATCTATATATCTATGTATCTATCTATGTATTTATCTATATATATCTGTCTGTCTATCCATTTATCTACAGAAATATGCAAGTGCGAGGTAGTGTGTGTGTGTGGGGGGGGGGGTTGTTCAGGTATTTGACATGTCACATTCAAGAGGTATTTGTATTATAGTGTAATTACGTTATAGTATGATGTTAGCCGGACCTACTCACAACCATTCAGAGTTGAAACTGCACTCAGCGACACTTTTGCAACCCTTACGTTGACACACTAGAAGAGGAAGACCGGGGATAACATATGTTGATGTCCTAGGAAAAGACGCTGGTCTCAGGGAGACGTAGGACATAGCAGTGATGATGAGGGACAAGGATCGCTGGTGAGAACTCGTTCAAGGACCTCGGGCATTTTACGCATCCGAGTTATATAGAAGCGACTGATGTATTTACTTTTTGGAATTTCCAGTTATTCTGTCTCTGATGTTATTGGTACTGTACCTATTGCTCCTCGATATTATAGTTTTTCAGAAAACCATTTAGAGTAAAAAATCTCTTTTGATAAAAATCCTTTCATGATTCTAATCATAGATCTTGTGTTCAGACAACTATTTCCTAATTTGTAATATATTTCTTTTATACTTGTTTCTCTTTCATTTCCTTGGGTGAGTTGATTCGTTATTGATGAGATTTATGCTTTTCTTTATAAGTGGATTTTATCATTATTTGGGTTTTACCATTGTATTTTCGTTGAAGAGAAGAACATTTTCCTCTGCAAATATCACAGTTGCTTATTATTCTAATTTACTTATCCTAGCGTATCTATGTAGCCAGACGTCTTGAGTCTGTGACAACATGATTTCGTGTTTTCTGCTGATTAATTTTACTTCATTTTGTACTTTCACAGTATAATTAGGCGCTCTATAGAACACGTAGCTACACTACTTTAGGGTGAAGGAAATATATACAGCTTATAGAATGTTTCCAAGTTTCTATGCATGAAATAATGGAAGATATACTTATATATTTGTATGTGTGTATGTGCGTGTGTTTGCTAAAGAAGCGTCAAATGTTACACGTATCTGCACTTACTCTTACTCCTTACTCTTTTACTTGTTTCAGTCATTTGACTGCGGCCATGCTGGAGCACCGCCTTTAGTCGAGCAAATCGATCCCGGGATTTATTCTTTGTAAGCCCAGTACTTATTCTATCGGTCTCTTTTTACCGAACCGCTAAGTGACGGGGACATAAACACACCAGCATCGGTTGTCAAGCAATGCTAGGGGGACAAACACAGACAGACAAACAAACACACATACATATATAATATATATATATATATATATATATACGACCGGTTTCTTTCAGTTTCCGTCTACCAAATCCACTCACAAGGCTTTGGTCGGCCCGAGGCTCTAGTAGAAGACACTTACCCAAGGTGCCACGCAGTGGCACTGAACCCGGAACCATGTGGTTGGTAAACAAGCTACTCACCACACAGCCACTCCTACGCCTATTGTTTAAGAAATATTTTTTCGGGATATTTTTTTTCATGGGTCAAATTCTTTTACTATATAGTTACATTAGAATACAAACATGTTTCTACGCACAACATTTGTTTTCATATCACAATTTTACTGTCAATTATGCGTAATAATGGTTACAAACTTTGCGAAGGCCTGCAATTCTGGGTAGGGGTTAGTCGATTACATCGATCACAGGTTTCAAAGGTACTTATGTCATCGAGACTGAAATAATGTACAGCAAAGTCGCCCTCGGTGGAATTTGAGCTCAGAATATATGATGGACGAAGTATCACTAAGCATTTTCCCCTGCGTGCGAGCGAATTTGGCAGCTTGCCGCATTAGAATGTGTGTAATGTTGATTTCATAATTTGGTACATGACCAGTAACTTCGGTCGGAGGGTAAGTTGATTACATCGACCCCCCAATACTCAACTAACCGACACTGAAATAAAAGAAAATTAAAGTCTACAACGTCGGAATTTGAACTCAGAGCGCAAAGAAGGACATAGTACCAAAAAGCGGTATGTATTTCTACCCGGCATGTTTAGGATCCTGTCCGCTCACCGAATGAAAAAAAATATACTAAATATTCATTTCTACTCTAGGCAAAATGCTCAAAATGTTTGGGAAGAGGAGGCAGTCGATTAAATCGATTCCAGTACGCAACTGGTACTTAATTTATCCATCCCGAAAGAATGAAAGGCAAAGGCGACCCCGCCGAAATTTGAACTCAGAACGTAGAGACAGAGGATATATCGCTAAGCATTTCGCGCTGCTCGTTAACGTTTGTGCAATCTCGCCGCTTTAACATATTCTAAATATTGGCATATATTTTCCCCAGGCGAGCGTTACAGGTAATACGAAAGAACAACAGAGTGGGAGAGAGAGAGAGAGAGTGAGAGAAAGAGAGAGAGAGAAAGAGTGACATATCACCATCATAAATGGAAAAAAATGATATGTGAGTGAGTTTGTGGACATATACTATTTTTGCCGACCTATTCATCCCATATTCATATTTCACATCCGAAAGTTGTGCTTTGTGAATCGGGTGTATGTTGCTGAACATCTTAACAACATTTAACCATATTTGATTGTAATTCTCGTCACAAATATTCTTGGTGCAAGCAATAATCAAGACAGCTCCAGTGTGTTACGTATATGCATCATTTGTACAGTCGGGAGTACTTTCCATGTGTCCAGTTATGAACCAAAGTACGTTGAAATACCATTCGTATTCAATTGTAATTGCATATCAGTTACTTTTCTTTAAATTATTATATAGTAATATACATCAATTATAATTTCGTATTCAATATTGTACATATTTATGAAAAAAAAATTACCTGTATAATTATTCCAGTAATATACTTCAGAATAACTTCACATGAATATTATTTGTTATATTTTATTTAGACTTTTGATTTCTTTACCATAATAAAATTTCTACTTTACTGCATTTTCTTTTCCATCAAATCTTGTTAATATGCTTTGAATGTTGCATTTTCTTTCTTTCGATTTATTCCAGAGCATTACATTTTGGAACTATGTTTAATTTCAGCTCTTTTGATCATCATTTTTCATTATTTTTTTCTTCTGTAAAACTTTGGAACTATCATATATTCGATTAATGTGATTTCAATTTGATTTATTCTACTACTGCATTATTTTAACAAATAAACGTCTGAGTAGCTTTACACATACTATTTATCTTTTATTTTTCCCGCAATAGTATATTCTTTTCCCGTTTATTTCAAATTGATATCATGCACCACAATGCACATTGTAAACGTTACAGCTTTTATCCTCAAAATCACTTGCGATGCTTTCCAGTATGATGGATATAGAAATGTTTTACCGATTTTTATAAAAAATATTCTATATTTATGAATGGCATTTATTAAGTCACTCTTTTTTATTTTAAAAACCATGATTTAATCTTCCGAAATTAACAGGAAAAATTTACAGCAACAACATTCACGATGTATAAATTTGTTAAGCAAAAGCCCAGAAGCGCACAAATAAGCGGTCATTGACTAGGACAGTTTTCAAGACAGAGTAACACTGATATCAAAATCCTGGTTAACGCATGGAAAATTACGAAGACCAATACATACATACATATATATAATTATTTGTAAATATATACATATATATATATATATTATATATATATATATATATATAATATATATATATATATATATATATAATAATATATATATATATATATATATACATACACACACAAACAGATATATATACATACATACATATATATATAATATATATATATATATATAATATATATATATATATATATATATATACATAGATGCTTATATATATATATATATGGTTATATTTAAATGAGAAAAAATGTTTTTAAAAGGAAACGCAAATGTTTTTCCAATGTATAGATGTATATGCCGTACTTGAAATGCTCAAGATATTCCAACTCGAGGCGTTAGAAGAATATAGACATGAGAGTCAGATCAGGAAATGATGTATATATATATATATATAACGGGAAGCTTTATGAAATTAAACAAAAGACGAAGGCAGGTGGAAAACAAACGAACAATTGTATTAGTATGGCGCTCAGGAAATATAAATAAAACAAGTCTTTAACGTTTCGAGCCTACGCTCTTCAACAGAAAGATACACAGAGAGAGAAAAACACAGAAAGAAGGAGAGAAAAAAAAATGCGTGCAGTAGCTAACGAATCAACATGGCGATCTGATTTCGGCCAGAGGTCAAAGATCAAACATGAGACGCGAGAGCGAAATAAGGGGAGATAATAGGGTTGATAAAAGGGTTGAGGGACCAGCTAATAGTGCGTAGGAGGGGTCTGGATGTGTGTATGTATAGGGTTGGTGTATGTATTAGTATGTATAAGGGGGTGTGTGTGTGTGTGTGTTGTGTATGAGAGAGTATTAGTGCGTAGGATTGGTCTGGACGTGCGTATGTATGGGGTTGGTGTATGTATTAGTATGTATTAGTATGTATTAGTACGTATTGGTATGTATAAGTGTGTGTGTTTGTGTATGAGAGAGTATAAGTGCGTATGCGGGGTCTGGACGTGTGTATGTATAGGGTTGTTGTATGTATTAGTATGTACTAGTATGTATTAGTACGTATTAGTATGTATTAATTGGTGTGTGTATTAGTATGGCACATCATATGTGATGTGATGTGTAAAGTCATGTGGTGTAGTGAGGAGAAGAGGGGGAGGGGGAGAAGAGGGGGGAGAGAATGGGAGGGGAAGAAGAGGGGAG
Organism: Octopus sinensis; assembly: GCF_006345805.1. Lineage (NCBI taxonomy): Eukaryota > Metazoa > Mollusca > Cephalopoda > Octopoda > Octopodidae > Octopus > Octopus sinensis. The sequence continues at coordinate 95,683,879 of NC_043001.1, read as the reverse complement.
GAGAGGGGGAAGAGGAGAGGATGGGGGAGGGGGATGAAGGGGGAAAGAGGGAGAGGGGGAGAGAGAAGGGGAGAGAGGGAGCAGAGGGAAGGGGAAGAGGGAGGGAGAAAGAGGGAAGAAGGGAAGGTGAGTAGGGGTGAAAGGATGAAGGACTGAAGAAGTAGGGGTCGGGGGGAAAGGATAGGTGAGGAGGGGGAGAGGGGGGTTAGATGAGGAGGGGGGGAGAGTTGAGACCAAATGGCGTATAAGAGCGAAGAGAGAAGATTAATTCCTGTTCACGGCGCAAACGGGAATCCGGATGGCCTCTGTGTAAGGACAAACCGAACACAGATAGGAGTGACCGGTGGAGCGGAAATGGCGTGAGACCGGTGTGTCGTTCGCAAGGTGGATGTCACGAAGGTGTTCCGCGAACCGGTCAGCCAAGCGGCGTCCCGTTTGTCCGATGTACAAGGAATTGCAGAGAGAGCATGAGATGCAATAGATAATGTTGCTGGAGGTGCAGGTGAAGGAGTGGATGATGG
>NC_043001.1:95665858-95678358 GCF_006345805.1 Octopus sinensis | reverse complement strand
GGAATTTACTCCGCCTTTACGTTCTGAGTTCAAATTCCGCTTTTCAGCGATAAAATAACTGCCACTTATATATATATAATCGACTCAGCTCTACTCCCAGTTTGCTGGTCTTGTACCATAATCTGAACTCAGTATGTTTCCTTCAGTGCAAAAACAATTTTGGAAAGGATCACATGTAACGTAACGTACTTAACTCCCTCTACTTCTATGTCAATTGAAGAATACAACAAACTCGAGCTAAGTCATCGAAGCCCTGATATAGTACCAGGCGGTGTCTCTCGTGGCTTTTGATCTTAACTGATTGTTTTATGTACATTGATTTCTATTGGTATAATAGTTGGACGACAGCAAGTATTCTGATCAATACCACAGATTTACTTGTTGTTTGGCCTTAACCAATTGAGCAAGTTTCTTAGTGGCTGTCGATATACGCATCTCAGATCACGAGCAGAAGTAATGGGTGAGCATGATAGCTATGTGCTGAGGGGAATTATTTAGGGTTTCGATAATTCACCTTTGGAAACGTGGGTGTGTCGTTCACTATGCTTAAACATACCGGCGACATTTTGAGCTGGATGGGCTACTCAAATTGACGAAATTTACAACAGAGATCCACTGGCAAAGTCATGCGCTGTTAATCTTGATATGACATCACCATGTCGCGCACATATGATTGTGATGCATGTGCCTGGTTTTCCATTATTAGACGGGTAGTCATGATGGGTATCTTCAGCTTAATATATTTGTACGTCAGTGTCATTTTAATGGCATATACTGCGTTTTCACTCAATAGGTAGTGGCTCTCATGGTTTCTGATTTTAACTGTCTGCATTCTCATTCTATAATAATAATAATAATAATAAATGATGATGATGATGATGATGATGAGGATGATTATGATGATGATGATGATGATGATGATGATGATGATGATAATAATAATAATAATAATAATAATAATAATAATAATAATAATAATAATAATAATAAGAGCAATCCTTTCGACCTTAGTCACAGGGCCTAAAATTTTGGGTGAGTGGACGAGTCGATTACATCGACTGTAATGTCTCACCGGTTCTTCATTCATCGACACGAAATGGATGAACCGCAAAGTTGGCGTCGGCGAAATTCCCCTTCTCACTGCTTTCAAAATAATGATATTGACACTACTAATACTACTACTACTACTACTACTACTACTGCTACTGCTGCTGCTGCTGTACTACTACTACTAATACTAATACTAATAATAATAATGATGATGATAATAATAATAATAATGATGATGATGATGATGATGATGATGATGATGATGATGATGAGTTGCAGGGATGTGGACTATGAGGAGTGTCTGTTGTTTCAGAAGTTGTAGAAGCAATCGGAGCACTTCCAAGAAACTGCTCTGCTGGAGACAGGATTTTGTGAATGTTACTTGGATGTTGAATGTCTCCTAAGATAATTAATAAACAGGTTTAAAAGCTTATAACGTGCGGAAACAGAGCCTGCGAGACCTCTGACAGCTGTCAGTTCGCACAGTATTTATCCGAAGAAAAATGTCGAGAGATAAAACAATAATCCTTTCTACTGGAGGCAAAAAACCTCAAATTTTGGCGGTGGGCGCTAGTCCATTATATCGACTCTAGTGTTTCAGTGGCACTTAATTTATCCAGACGAAAGGCAAAGTCGACCTCGCAGAATTTGGACTCAGGACGTAACCACGGGCGAAATACCACTATGCATTTCATCCAGCAAGCTAACGATTCTGCCGTCAGTAATAATGATGATGATGATGATGATGATGATGATGATGATGACATTTTCTTCATTGGCATCACGAGCAGCGAATAATATTCAAGACATTACAAAGAAAAGCAGCAGTGGGAGATTCATATATTCACTTCACGCAAAGAGAAGTTCTGCATAAAAGCGAATCTAACAAACGGCCATCAAACTCACTCATCGTGAAGCAATCGCTGGAGTATACGTGACCAACGAAATCTTCTTTTCCATAGGAACAGGAAGAAGTGTATATGCTCCTATTCGATGAAATGTGCACTTAGGTAAAAGTACGTCTGTCAGGTGGTAATATGAGACGGATGAATGTAAGTGGTTGCGAAGTCTGTCAGACGTTCAAGCATAGGTTCCTCTTTGCTTGTTTCAGTAGTTTGATTGTGGCCATGCTAGAGTACCGCCTTTAGTCGAGCAAATCGACCTCAGGACTTATTCTTTGTAAGCCTAGTACTTATTCTATCAAACCGCTAATTTACGAGAACGTAGACACACCAGCATCCGTTGTCAAGCGATGTTGAGGGGACAAACACAGCCACACAAACATATACACACATACATGTATATACATACATATATACGACTGGCGTCTTTCAGTTCCCGTCTACTAAGGCTTTTGTCGCCCCGAGGCTATTGTAGAAGACTCTTGCCAAGGTGCCACGCAGTGGGATTAAACTCGGAACAATGTCGTTGGTAAGCAAGCCACTTGTCACACAGCCACTCCAACGACTTCTAAGTAAGATTGTGCATAATGCTCATCACATCGTTCCAGTTGTCCAGTCGGAGATCAGTACCGATATCATAATATGAGATTGAATCGGCGCAAGAGATATTACTGTACCTTATGAAAATACCTCTATATGTGGTGATATTTTCCTTCGTTGTTTTGCCATCTTGCAATCGCCTCCTTGTTCGTTGGATTAGTTCTAAATTCGTTGAAGCGCGTAATGTCCGACAATTTGAAAGTTACTTTATCCTCGAATGCTGACTGGATCACACCAGTTCCGAATCGGGGAGGATTTCTCTCCAACTTTGGTAGGCTCTGTAGTTCAATGACTTTGTGAACAAAGAAAACAAAAGAAAAAGCAACATCGAATGTCCGAGCGCATGATACAATTCTAAAAGGGGACCATTTACCTGAAATATCGAAAAGATGTCACTATAATTTGCAACAATCCAGACAGTAATTTTAACTTGCAAAATGTTATAAAAATATTCGGGTGAATTAAATCGCATGTTTGCTGGACGGACAAAGAAAATTTGATAAAAACTGTGAGCAAAATAAATATAATATGCTGAATATTCTAAAGAATAACCGAATCACTGCAATCACGAAGACAAAAAATATTTGGTTGTCAGGATTTTTTAGAGCTTAATTTTAATTCGAAATAAATAAATGCAGAAAACATTCTATAGCTGTGTGTTTAGCAACATTGCAGCTGCGGTTACGAATAGATGGAATTTACTATTTACTGTGCGCATTTGTCTGAAAAGTGTTGTGATATATTTTCTATTGTTTAGAGTATCTGCGGAGAAGATTATTTATGTATGTATGCATGAATGTATGTATGTAGGTTTCTACATATATATATATATATAACCCTTTGCTTGACCTGTCCTTCCTTCCTGTCTGTCTCTCTCTCCTTATTTTCCCCCTTTCCGGTTTCCTTTCCTCTCTCTCTCTCTCTCTCTCTCACTCCGCCTTATCTCCCTTACAACTGAGTCGACCTTACTTCCTTTTCACTCCAGCCTGCTACAAGTCAAGACGACTTATTTCCTGTGCTCTGAATTTTTTCCTCGTCTAGGCTAAAAAAGGCCCTCAATGTTTGTTTTTTTTGTCCTGTTTTTATTCTTTATGTGTACTGTATTTTTTTTATATTTGTATTTTTATTTTGTATTCGTATTTTTATTTGTATTGCTTTTACGTCCTGTTCTTGTCACATTTTTTTCTTTCCTTGTTTTTACCCCTCTGCAAGGAAATTTTATTTAATTCCCTCGCAGGAGGGACCGGTCCGGTAAGCGTGTTCTCTCCTTACCTTCGAAACACGTATGGAGTCGAACCGGGGACAGCTGATGAAGGGGAATGTTCCTTGTGTTGTTTGTCCTGTGTCCAGTTTTTTTCGTTGTTAAAAAAAGTCCGTTCCCTTGGCTTTATGTTTTCGTTTCTCGTTGAGTTCTACGTCTATTTGTGGTGTCCTGTACTCACATATATATATTTATATATGCATGTATATATATATACATGTAGATGTAGGTACGTACATATATGTATGTATGTATGCATATATTTTATTTATTACATTATATATATATATATATATTATATATATATAATATATACATATATACATATATACATATATACATATATACATATATACATATATATATATAATATATATATATATATATATATATTTATTTATATATATATAATATATACATATATACATATATATATATATATGGCATATTTGTATGTGTGTAACATATACGTTGTGTGTGAGTGTACGCATACGTGTGCATCTACATACCTAGCATGACGCAGAAAACATATAATGGCTAGAGAACACACACATTCAGACACAAAAACACACAGATACACACCGTTGCAAAACTATTAACGTACACACACACACAGGTAGAAAATGATTTGCATAATATGGAGCTCGTAAGAAAATGTTCACTCTGTTGTTATGTGTAGATATATATATAACTAACGTAGGATAAAATTTTTTTCTGGAAAAAGATCTTATCCTACATTAGTTATAAATTGAATAGTGTTCACTTCCGGATTCTATCACTCTGTGAAAGTTTCTAATTCGAATCATACGTGTCTCGAGATGTGCCGAAGATTTTCTATTTTGGATATATTTGGGGTACTTAGGTCTGCTCAGGACTTAGTGCTCGCTTTTTCCATGGGTATGAGTAAGTATTTCACTTATATCTCACGTATTTATCGCTGAAGATGGGAAAATTCTTATGAATTAACCCCGAAATTGGGATCAATACGGTAATAACAGATTTTTTAGAAATATCTATCGGTTTGTCTTTTTTTCGGTATATTTGGCATTAGAATTTTTCTTTTGCCCTCATTTTTTACATTATCTGTATATATATATATATATATATATATATATATATCACATTGATTACCTTGACAGACCAGTCCGTCGGGGGGGGGGATTTGACACCGCTAGTCACAACATGCTACAACATGCTACCAAAAAGAGAGAAGAGAAGAGACTGGTAACGGCTCAAAGAGCCATGGATATATATATATATATATATATATATATATTATATATATATATATATATATATATAAACTAATGTAGGATAAAAATTTTTTTCTGGAAAAAAATGTTATCCTACATTAGTTATAAATTGAATAGTGTTCACTTCCGGATTCTATCACTCTGTGAAAGTTTCTAGTTCGAATAATACGTGTCTCGAGATGTGCCGAAGATTTTCTATTTTGGATATATTTGGGGTACTTAGGTCTGCTCAGGACTTAGTGCTCGCTTTTCCATGGGTATGAGTAAGTATTTCACTTATATCTCACGTATTTATCGCTGAAGATGGGAAAATTCTTATGAATTAACCCCGAAATTGGGGTTAACATATATTTTAGAAATATCTATCGGTTTGTTTTGAGACGCATAAATTATAATGGTTATTGACAATTTTTGTCTTTTTTCGGCATATTTGGCATTAGAATTTTTCTTTTGCCCTCATTTTTTACATTATGTGTATATATATATATATATATATCACATTGATTACCTTGACAGACCAGTCCGTCGGGGGGGGGGCATTTGACACCGCTAGTCACAGCATGCTGTCCACTCCTCTCTGGATCGCGCCTTTCTCATCCACGTGTTCCCAATCGTCCTCCTAAAATGGTAACTCCACCCTCGTGGAGGTCTTCCGAGTGGCCGATTCCCCCCGCGCGCGTACCACTCGACAACTGCGCCATTCCACCGATTATCGGTGAGCTGGGCGACGTGTCCAGTCCATCTAAACTTGCTGCGTGTATACTCTGCGATGACATCCCTCACGCCGGACTTCTTTCTGATGATCTCGTTACTGATGTGGTCTCTCAACGAGGTGCCAAACTCATCAACAGTACAGTTCGACCTGCAATGTTATATGGTAGTGAAACATGGGCTACCAAAAAGAGAGAAGAGAAAAGACTGGTAACGGCTCAAAGAGCCATGGATATATATATATATATATATATATATATATATATATATTATATATATATATATATATATATATATATATGTATATATATATGTATGTATATATAAATCCTTAAATCCTTAAAAATGTTTTAGCCCGAAGGCCGCGGCCATGCTGGGGCACCACCGCTGAATGAGCCACACTAGTTTGTGAATCCACCTCTGATACGTGGCACTTGATCAACAAGGGAGTTCGATGCTGCTGCCCGCATCCGCGTCTCCTGTCGTGAGGTAGGTTCATCTGGGACTTCCAACAAGAAGAGATCCAGTTTAGTTTTAAAGAAACCCACATCCACACCATGTAAGTCTCTCAGGCATTTAGGGAGGATGTTGAAAAGCTGTGGTCCTCTGAAACCCAAGCTGTTGCAGTATCTGGACCTGTATTTTGATGGTGATGTTGGAATCCTTGGCACCACGCAGCGGCGCCCCGTTCTGCGGTTGGAGTAACTTTGAATGCCAAAGTTTGGGATAAGACCCTCCAGGATTTTCCAGATGTATATTACTGCATATCTCTCCCGCCTCCGCTCCAGGGAGAAGAGGTTTAATACCTTCAGTCTTTCCAGTAGCTGACATTTTGCATTGAGACGATTTTCTTTGTGTAGCTTCTCTGAGTTGCTTCGAGTTCTGCTGTTTGTTTTATATTGTGTGGTGACCAAAGTTGGGAGCAGTAGTCCAAGCGGCTGAGGACAAATGTTTTCCATAGGACCATCAGTGTCTCCTTCTCTCTTGTTCTGAAAGTTCGGAGAATCCATCCAGCTAGCCGTCTGCATTTTATCACCAGATTAGCAATATGCATTTGGAAAGATGCATCATTGCTCATGTCAATGCCCAGGTCACGCACTGATTTTGACTCAGGGATTGCAATTCTTCCTGGGCCAGTGTATCCAATCTTCACGTCATTTACCTTTGTGTGCCAGTAGCGCAGGGCCTGGAACTTACCTGCATTAAACTGCATGTTGTTGTCCTCAGCCCACCTGTATATTGTGTCCAGCTCATGTTGCAGATGCGCAATATATATATATATTAAGGAAAAATAACAGGAAGAATTTCGTTGGTTGCGGTAGTAAGTCATTAATTTAATTACATATATATAAATATATGTGTATATATATTATATATATATATATAATATATATATATATATATATATGTGTGTGTGTGTGTATGTGTGTATACATGTATACACACACATATATGACGATAGAATATGAGCCATCGGGCATTAAAAAGTAAATAAATTCTAGGTTAGATTAATATTCTTCAGTGCGGTGTCCTGGAATGGTCACATTGTAGAGACTGAACTACGTTAAAGGTATACAAACGTGTACAATATATCGACGTGAACGTGTGCCAATGTGTCCGGGTGTGCGTGAACGACATGACTGTATATCAACTTGAATGTTCATGTATGTATATATGTATGTATATATATACATAGATATGCATATGTATATATATATATATATTTATTTATATGTATATATATATATATATATATATATATATATATATATATATATACAAGCACACACATAATATATATATATATATATATATATATATTATATATATAATATATATATACAGGCACACACTTAATATATATATATATATATATATATATATATATATACAAACACAAACACAAAATGTAAGATGAACAGCTTAAAAATCATTCCATAATTGAAATAGGATGCCAGTAATTTTGAGGATACTTCTGACACAAGTATCGATTTAAAAACAGGATTTATTCTGTTGCTGGTGCTTCATTTTTAATTATTCATTCAATCATTTCTACATTACTTTTCATGAGTACAGATGTTGTAAAAATGAAACGTTCCCCAACATAAGGGCGGCTTAATTAACTAATATGTTTGTTTTTAATTACTGTAATGAATTACAGTAAGTTTTTCTTCACAACACGAGGAGTAAATACGTAAATGCTAATACGAATATAAGTATATATGATGTATTATTCTTCTAATTATGAAAAGAGTTAGCTGAGTACATATAATCCATATGCCCGTACGTGTGTGTGTCCATGCGTTTCTTTGTATGTATATATATATATATATCTATATATATATATATATATATATATATATATAATATATATATATATATTATATATATATATATATATATATATATATATATATATACAGATAGATATAGATATATATATACATATATATATATATATATATATATATATGTGTGTGTGTGTCTATTGTATGCTTATCGAAGCATGTTATGGCTAGTGTGAATATATTTAAGCATACATACATATTATCGTCTTTCCGCCATTTTTATTTGACTAGTAATTAAGGGATATTATCTCTTTCTTTACCAACTGATCGTCACATAAATTTGCATAGTGCGTATTCACCACCCACGAGAATATGCGTTCATTTAAAATCCTGCCGAGGCCTATTTTGCGCCACTCTCTGATATTGGAGACAATAAGCTTCCCTCTCCTCACGTGAAGGCTAACGGAAATATTTTCATTGATATTTTACCATTTGTGCGAAGTCTTACTTATTGTTTTAGGTAAGAGTATAAATACCTCAGCGCTTCAACTTTAGAAGGGTCTATTTCATTGCATCCACATCCTCGAGACAAATTATCCCGGGTTCAACTTCGCAATATATTTTTTATTATCTTCCAAACGAGATCTAGTGGGAATTTAAATGGGTTTAAGTTTATTTTGTTTCCGGGTCCTTAAACTCACGGATATCAAGACACCACCCTGTCAGTGGGCCTGTGTTCACAAGCTTACAGCCCGATGGAACGCGTGTTGCACCAGTCACATGGATGTGGTAGTTGCCGGGGGCCAGGCGCCACAGGATCACTGTTCCCCTTAGAATTGGTGACGTGACACCTAACTACATAAATGTGTATGTGTGTTAGCTGATATCAACGAAATTTTGATAAATCTGTATAAGCGGCACCGAACTTCACTCAGTTCGGTGTCACATCACCAAGTGTAAGGGAAACAGTGGCTCTGTGGCACCTTACCCCCTCCCCCAGCAACTACTGCATTCATACGACTGGTGCAGCCGAGCGTTCCATCCGGCCGTAGGCTTCTGGCAATTTTGTTTTTAATAGCCACTGGTGTCTCTAAAGTTTCAAAATGTTGATGAACATCAGACAAGCTTTCATAATTGTACTGTTGGAATAAAAATAAAACTGCCTCTCCCTTCCTCCCCACGCTTCCTTTTCCTTTACCGCTCCCTATCACTCACTTAGGCACCGGCTTGCACCTGGATCGCGTCCACACCCACAAGGCGGCGCTGGCGGCCGTTTTCAGAAATTTTAGTATAAACAAAGCCTTCCTTAAGGAATAAAGTGCAAAACAGGGTTTAATGATAAAATATATAACAGATCGAGCAACAGATTATATTTGAAAGTATCAATAGGTGTATGCTTAATACATATTCGCATAACGAACTACGAACGTACACAAAATTCCATACCTATATATGAGAACCCACTAGATCCCCTATCTATCTATCTATCTATCTATCTATCTATTATCTATCTATTATCTATCTATCTATCTATCTATCTATATATATATATATATATATATATATATATATATATAACAATGTAGTTGGTAAGCAAGCTACTTACCACACACACACACACATATATATATATATATATATATATATATATATATGCATGCAGGTTGCTTACCAACCACGTGGTTCCGGGTGTTGACAGATGGAAACTGAAAGAAGCCCGTCGTATATATATATATATATATATATACATACATATATATATATAATATATATATATTTTTATATATATTATATATATATATATATATATATAAACATATATATATTATATATATATATATATATATATATATATATATATATATATATATATGTTGTGTGTCTGTGTTTGTCCCCCCAACATCGCTTGATCACCGATGCTGGTGTGTTTACATCCCCGTTACCAAGCGTTTCGGCAAGAGAGTTCGATAGAATAAGTACTAGGCTTACAAGGAATATGTCCTGGGGTCTATTTGCTCGAGTTATTGCGGCGCTCCAGCATGGCGGCGGTCAAATGACCGAAAGAAATCTATATAGGAAATAAAATCGTACAATCTATAACTGCAGTTAGGAACAAATGGCGTGACATTGAATTAGAAAAAGTTATTGTAGCTCTGAATTAGAATATTTATAACTTCATGATCGAAGGCGTTCAGATCATGATGCAACATTCACCAGAAATTAACAGAAAAATCAAACTGAGTAGAATGAAGTGGATTTCTAACTTCTTTAATTCAACGCCCTTCCTTGAACATAGATTTTCTCTTCTTTCTACTTATATCGCATGCATAATCACCACATTACTTTCATACTTACCACACCTCACAGATTAGTAAAACTTAACCTTTAAAAGTATTCTCATTCAAATTCTCATATCATACGAACTAATCCTACCCTCAAGCGCAGACATTGTCGAGTGACATTACTCAATGCATCTAAAAATACCGTCTCTAAATGAACAAGCCACAACACCACACCATGGTTCATCACTGTAACCGTATCATAAAACCAAAATTTTAAGATATTTCTTTTGTCTAAAAAGCAAATCTATACATGACATAATATTAATATATATATATATATATATTAATGTATATATATATATATATATATATATATATATACCGGAGTAAACACATAAATGTGAAACAAGGTGGAAAAAAGAGTACTCAAATACCAGTGGTAGAGTAATATGCTTTATTTTAAGCAGCAGAAAATTCAACAAAATCTGTTACTCTGAGTTTCTCGTTGCCGTTCATCAGACAGTTTTTGCTAGAATGGAACAATATATATTAATTCAGAGTATAGATTGAATTAATATATATTGTTCCATTCTAGCAAAAACTGTCTAATGAACGGCAACGAGAAACTCAGAGTAACAGATTTTGTGGAATTTTCTGCTGCTTAAAATAAAGTATATATATATATATATATATATATATATATATATATATATATATATATATATTAATGTTTATATATATATAAACAGAAGAAAAAAGGAAGGACCGAAAACAAAAACAAGGAGGGAAAAGGAGGAAAAGGCAAAACACCCAAAGCTGACCCCAACCACCACAACAAACAGCAGAGAAACCCATGGAGGATCCAATACCACCCAGTACACTTCAGGAAAGAAGAAATCTGGAAGGCACCGAAGAACCTGTACATTCTACCTGCGGGGCAAATGTTGGCATGGTGAGGACGGCAAAATCTGCCGGTTCGCCCACCCGACATCCCGCCAGAACTTCAGGGGACTCAAAGAGAAAAGCTTTACCGAGGGAACACAAAAAATGTCTCCAAGGAAAACTTTCAAAAACGAAGCGCGCTCCTCAGATGTTCTGCGCAACGCAGCAGCTGAGGAAGAGTCTTATTTATGCATGGCTCAAAGTATTGACCGGCAGCTAACCTGGCTACACCAAGCACAGAGAAGGAACCCTGCCAACCACTATGCAAGACCACCACAGTCAACTGACTCGGGATGCCCCCTCCCCTAACGCCTGCACAGCCGTCACCCCAATACTTTTACTAAATATTGGGGGCCTGTTGCATCAAAATAGAAAAAAAATTTCTTTCCTGAGAGATCTTACTGCATGCAATCAAGTCCTATGCATAGCACTTGTAGAAACTCACCTCAACCCTGATATAGAGGACGCAGAAGTACAGATACCAAACTATGCCATACTGCGAACAGACAGAAGGGAAAGGAGCCATGGTGGAGTTGCTGTATATATCTGAGATGACCTCACACCCCAGGTCTTAATGACATACTCAAATTCGGTATATGGCACTTTAATTGTATACATAAGACAACATAATATAGTCATATGCAATACATATTGCCCAACGGATGCCCCAAATCACACAGGCAAGTTTGAAGTTTGCCTCACAAGAATTAAAGAAATCCTCTTGGATCTGGAACACCACGTGACCATATTTCTTATGGGTGATTTCAACTTCCCCAACGTCAAAAGGCCCGAAGGTCACATACTCTCAGGAATGAATCATTGCAAGCAAGTACAGGTGGAGTCCCTGCTTAACCTCACCAATGCCTTATTCATGGAGCAAGTTGTACTCAAGCCAACTAGGGCGAATAACATTCTGGATCTCTGCTTCACGAACAATATGGACATCGTTCATGATGTGAAAGTGACACCGACATCAGTTTCGGATCACAACATAATAGAGCTGTCTATGTTTGGGCTAAAAGTAACCAGAGACATACAGCCTAAAGGAAGCCCCCGAAATCTCCCCAATCTGAACTTCCACAAAGCAGATTGGAAATCGATCCAAAAAGATATCCTCAGAGAGGACTGGCCGGAATGTCTCTCCACACCAGACATTGACATGAAACTAGAATGTTTCATGTCTTCTGTGCAAGCCGTATGCCAGAAATATG
>NC_043001.1:95645858-95660858 GCF_006345805.1 Octopus sinensis | reverse complement strand
CTGGGGCCCTGTCGTGATTTTGTAGCATTTCCACAACTTTGTTATTTATTTGATTTCTCCTGCAACGCGGGATTTTCATGTCAGCATCCAGCTTCTGTATTTACTCTGCATGTTTAATTGGTGTATAACGAATTTTTCACTTCTGCCCTCTCGTGCACTTCACGTCCAGACTTTGATTCATCTGGTATCGTATTTTGAAGATATACCAGTTCTATTTTGAAGTCATCCACAATACGTAGTTCTGATAAATAGTTTACCAGAGCATTCATGAGCTATGGGCGTTTGAAACATATGCTAATTCAGGACCAGATCAGCACCATAGATGGGGTGCAAGATATTTTGTTATTACGCTACGCCGTCCATTGCGAGCTTTTATTTAAAACTTCACACTGAGATTAGGTAATATCGCCTCCAGAATTTTCTACATTTAAATTATTATATTTCTCTCGATTTTTGCTTCAGGGAAGGAACTCTTAGGGTTTAGAGCCTTTTTTTGTGGTTCACCTATATCATTGTTGCAATATTTATTTTGTAGTAAGATTGGAAGGCCTTAAACTGCCCTATTTTCTAGAGATCGGAGTACATATTTTTCGCAAATGTTCAACATAAATTATTGCTCTCTTGTCCTAAATCATCTTAGTATCCATCCTTACAAATATTTGCACTTTGTTGCTATTTGCTCTTTTACTCTTTTACTTGTTTCAGTCATTCGACTGTGGCCATGCTAGAGCACCGTCTTTAGTCGAGCAAATCGACCCAGGACTAATTCTGAGGTAAAAATACTATATATATATATATTATATATATATATATATATATATATATATATATGACAGCTTTGATAGCCACGTTCTCGTTCGTGCATGTGGGTGGGCAAAGGAGGTGGTGTATATTCCATTATGAAGCTTACAGTTCGTATCCACGGTAGAATTTTAATTTACTGAAATGAATAATAATCTATGACTTATTTTACTAAATCCCAAAATATAACTTCATTCATAGCTGATTCGTATTATCTTAAGTTTAGTAAAAGTTGCCTTCAAATGTTCAATGTAGTTTCTTTTCAAAAACATGTTCTATGTATATTGATATAATGGAATTTTTACAAGTGCCCATGTTTTGCATCAACGTTTACATTGTGAAGATTAATAATACTAACACTCATGATAATTGTACATATATCAGCAGGAACTGGAATTTTAAAGGTATACACGTAGAATGCATTGATTATAAATATAACAGCTGGAAACCTTGTAGTGTCTTACGTACATTTAGATGCACACACACAGAACACAAAACACACGCGCGCTGACACGCACACAGTATTTTTATGTTCTCTCACTTCCAGGCCTTAGAATGCGAATACTTGCGGGCATGAGGCTTTGTTTGAGACGCAGATATGCATAAAGATATGTTCCGTGAGTCTAAATCAAAACCGTGTAGTGAAGACATGGGTTTCTGAACACAGAGGCACGACTCTACCAATATACTACTCTTTTACTCTTTTACTTTTTTCAGTCATTTGAGTGTGGCCATACTGGAGCACCGCCTTTAGTCGAGGAAATCTACCCCAAGACTTATTCTTTGTAAGCCTAGTACTTACTCTGTCGAGCTATTTTGCAGAACCGTTAAGTTACGGGGACCTAAATACACCAGCATCGGTTGTCAAGCGATGTTGGGGGGACAAACACAGACACACAAACATATATATATACACACACATACATATATATATACATATATACGACGGGATTCTTTCAGTTTCCATCTACCAAATTCATTCACAAGGTTTTGGTCGGTCCGAGTCTGTAATGGAAGACACTTGCCCGAAGTGACGCGCAGTGGGACTGAACCCGGAACGATGTGGTTGGTAAGGAAGCTACATACCACACAGCCACTCCTATAATTTTCTTTTACTAGTAACATACTACCTTCAATTTATGTTGTATTACATATCTCGAGAATTGTGTCAATCATATGGAACCAGGACTTAATGTTAAACTCGTGCATAATTCCCAAAACTTATGTGACTTATACGCACCTTTTTTCGAATATAGAAGCTCTGTGTTTTATTGAACTGCCACTAGTAGATTTATAATATGTGAGGTTCCAAGAACGGAGAGAAGTAACTTGGAATTTGCTAAGTTTGTTGTTCGTTTCTACTGTAGTGTTGTTTTGATTTTTGCTTTATTGAAATTATTCCGAAAATTTATGTGAACAGTACGTGTAATCTCTTTTATTCAACGTATATTTCTAACTGACAATATCTATTTAAGCTTACCTCGTTAATTTTTCCTTGTTGAAGCTCCTGTTATTATAATGATTCTTAGCAGCATCGAAGCCAAACATGTAACCTTAAAAAACGTCCTTTATTCTTAAAGATAGCTGGCTTCTCGTTCACTACTGAGCGTTAATAAGCAATGGCGGATACTTTTCCCTTCAAATCTTATCGAAAATATGTACAAGAAATAGCCAAAGAAAATAGCGCAAACCATGTTAAATGAAGATATTCTCTAGGAATAAATGAGGCTCTACTGGTATTGAACCACACGCAAACACACACATGCGCATGCAAGCACACACACGCACATACACACATACACATACACCCAGAGAGAGAGAGAGAGAGAGAGTGGGAGGAAGAGACATCGAAAGAGTGGGAGAGATAAAGACGTGTGTTGTAACGTTCTATATTTAAGAGATGAGGAATTATGTACGCTATTTACTTTATTTACAATATTTACGTTTGACTGATATTTGTCCTAATCTTGTTTGTTGTTAACACAATTTTCGTTTGATATACACTCCAACCTTCATCAGGTGTCTTAGGGAAATTTCGAACCTGAATTAAATTATTTTTCGATGTTATTATTGTTGTTGTTGTTGTTGTTGTTGTTGCTATTGTTATTATTATTATTATTATTACTATTATTATTATTATTATTATTATTATTATTATTATGATTATTATAACAACAACAACACCATCTAAAAATACCCGGGTTCGAAATTTCCCCAAGACACCTGATGAATGCTGGAGGATATATCAACCGAAACATTGTGTTAACAATAGACAAGATGAGGACAAATATCCGTGAATTGTAAATTATGTAAATAATGTAGGTGTGGTCTAGATCTCAGGATATTCAAATTCCGAAACCTAGACCGCGGTTGTGAGAGTAGAACGTTTGTATGTGTGTGCTTGGGCGAAACTTTCATTTAAGGTTTCTCCTGTCCAGTCACCAGTAAATGGGTAACCCTGCAACAGACGGGCTTTCGTTCATGGAAACGTTGACCAGCTAACCTAGCCAGTGGGGTGACATTATTCAGGATCTACAAAATGCGATGAAGCGCATTCTGACCAGCGGTGTGTAACAACATCCGAGCGTCTGGTCTGGTGTTGTCTGGTCAATACAGTACTATATTTCACACACATGCGCATATGCATACATAAAGATAAAAAGAAAAATACAGAAAGACGGAGAGCGTGAGAGACAAAATCTTGTTAACTTGTAAAAATGTCGATATACATGTCAAGGTTATTTATCTTTTCCGTTGGAATTATTTGGCTGGCAACTGTATGTTTTTGTGCTAGATATGTTGATGACTAATAGATCGTAAGCAGTCTAAAGCATTCGTTGATGAAATATCTAAGTATACGGATTTTGGCACTTCACGCAGGAAGATTTATTGCCATTTCATTCTCTATTAGTACCGTAGTGCGTTACAGAATCAATGCTGACACGCTTGCACCGTGATGATCAATCATATTGAAAGTAATATTGTCAGACAAACTAACTTGTTAAGCAGATCTTGAGAGAGATTCATATATGAAAATCTTATCTCACTGGTCAAATTATTGAACAATTATATGCAGTGCGCGAATAGAATGTACGAAAGTGAATTAAGCGCAGTCTTACAAACATTCATATTATATTTTCTGCAAGTTATTCTTAGAAACTTAAATATTTATTCTGATGGTCTAATATTATCTAAAGTAGGATTTCACAGAGGTGTTTCATGAAATCAGGTACAATATATTGTCCATAAAACGATGTTGCTTTCATTGTCGCATATTTCGGCACGCATATGTCTGCCGTTGTAGATCTTTTGGAAGACTTTTGAAATGACTTAAATATTTTTTACTTGTTTTCTGTAGAAGCCATACATAGTATATATATATATTTTTTTGTGACCTCCTTCGGTCATGAATGACCATGGAATTGCACCTAGAAAGTTACCCTCCGAGGTCGTTAATGGAAAACCAGCAGTCACCCATGCATACCAGCCTCCCCTCTACCTGCCACCGATGTTATCCGATACAGCTTGGCATCAGTGACGTCGCAGCTCATTTATTAACGTGCAAATGGCTGAGCACTCCACAGACATGCGTACCCTTAACGTAGTTCTCGAGGAGATTCAGCGTGACACAGGGTGTGACAAAGCTGGCCCTTTGAAATACAGGTACAACAGAAACAGGAAGAAAGAGTGAGTGAACGTTGTGGTAAAAGGGTACAACAGGGTTGACCACCACGGACTGCCGGAGACTCGTGGAGCTTTTAGGTGTTTTTGCACAATAAACACTCACGATACCCGGTCTGGGAATCGAAACCGTGATCCTACGACCGCGAGTCCGCTGCCCTAACCACTGGGCCATTGCACCTCCACACATAGTATATAGGTATTATTATCTATATATTTTGAAATCAGGTAAAGATGCAATAAAGCGTATAATGAAAGACTTTGGAATATTGTCTCATATACGAATGTTCACTGAAAGATGAGTTGAAACACTGGATATATACAGGGGATACAATATCTCCTTAAAAGAAGGATAAATAAATATCATTCTGTAGACTTGCAGGTTTCAATTCTGAAAATTAATGAGAGATGATATAATTTATTTGGTCACATACATGATAGGTTGAAACTGTTCTGATGCTAAACATAAACCACTACTAACCAAATTGTATTGTAATTCATCCTTCTGAAATTTCGTATGACGTTCTTCGAAAATCAAGAGCTTAGTAACGTTAATCTGTGAGATGGTCGTCATGAAAGTCCGCACTAACACCTGCGAAATGCCACTTGTCATTTGTAACTGATGTTCATTAATTAGGCGATGAATCAGCTTGGGGGGAAATATATGTTATTACAAAAGCTGCTGTGAAAGGATAGCAATTGCCGATTTACAATGTTGTCAAATGGACTGTTTTTTTCTAATATATATCTTTGGAACTTGTAAGCAATGCACCAGTATTTTAATTCGGGAAAATTAAGGAAAAAATGTATAACGAATGTTTAAATGAAATTGATAATCGCCTTACCAAGAACTTGCACTTGCTGCTGCAGGAAATGTGCAGAAACACGGCAGAAGAAAATGGTATTTGACATGTTTATGTATTAAACATGTGGCTTTTCCATAAGTCACAACATAACTTTTACTTTCGCACGTCATACATAAAATATAGGAAAAGCAACATAACAAAATTTACAGGAAAAAGTGGTTGAGTGCACAAGGACAGGTCGTGATTCAAAATCAAAAAAATACTATTATAATTTGAATGAAACAGTTCTTCTTTCTGGAAATATAATTTGGTCAGTCCAAAGTTTCAAAATGTGGAGGACCATTATTCATAATCCTATCTTTACTGAAATACGAATAAAAACACTGATATAATAGTCTTCTCTTCTTAGTTTGTATTACGCAAAACCTAGAAGAGGCAAAGTTTTATCGCAAATTTCCGAATCAAATATTTGAAGACCGAAAATACTGCCCCGCGACTGCTATATTTACATGCATATGTATGTGTGTATATGTGTAGGTTGTCATGTATTATGTCTATACCTTTGTACATATTATTTTCTTTCTAGAGTCCTCATGAAAACACCTAATTTTACTTTCATATTTTAGGTATCAGTTATCCCATTTTACGTAGATGTCTAAGATCTGAAAATTAAAATTGTATCACACTGAAAAAAAGAAATTAAATTAACCTACAATACATTGTGTATGTTTATTATTGCTTAAGATTTTTATTTCTTAAAATTTATAAAATAGATTATGCAATTCTAATGGCCACCTTTGGAAAATTTCGATATCAAGTGCCGAACCGTCAAGATTTTCTCCTTCTGCGTTTACTGAGCTTACAGCCGCTACTGCGAAAGCTGAAAACTTTGGAAACATCCCTCATGCAGATGTATGCAACTGATCTATGTTAGCTTATGAGTAAAGCGTCAATGTCATGTAGTCAGCCATTAATCACCCAGACGCGATCTGCACAGCTTTAATGGACTACAAGTTGGTAAGAGCAATCAACATTAACTAGACAAATTTGGCGCGTTAGGAGACAAATCCCGGAAGTTAAGATTTTCTCAAGACCCTAGAAAGGGTGACCAAATCATATCGCTTGGAATATTCTTTCGTCCGGTTATCTAATCCGAGGATGACTTAGACAATGTGACGAGCAAATAGATCAGCCACCCTCGACAAATCGACCGTGAGATAGTCATCTATGAAAGAACACCTACATCGCCACTGGAATCTATTTATTAAACTTTGTACTTCAGACCGACTGGATTAGCTCTCGGAGTAGAATTTCGGTGTTGTTTATAGGCAGTGATGCTCATATTTGAGCAGTAGCTATATAATACATTAATACCAGCGTCTGCTGCAGATTTTTGGCTGTTTGTGATTTTCTGGGAAAATCTTATCTAAAAAGGACAGTTGTCTTTTACCTACATTAGTTGTATCATTTAGGGAGGAGTATGGAGTGAACCAAAGCCGTTTTTCTAGGTCTATACATGGGTCCAATATAGGTCTATACGTAGGTCCCATAGGGCTGCAATATAATTCATCTTTGACACTACTGTTAGCTAGGAAGTAGTTATAATAGGTTGCTGCCTTATCAATAATTTCTTTACAAAAAAGTTTGAATATTCTATTGTTAATGATATCTATCAGGTTTTGAAAAGCTATTAGGAAGTGGCAGGACTGTTTGTATATGTAGGGAAAATTTTCGTTGGGCTTATGGTACGGTTAACAACAGTGAGAAATTCGATTTATAGAAAAATCTAAAAAAAATAATCATTTGATAAATTAGTAGTGAGTGATATCGGGGCCTATCTGACTAGGGGTAGAGGTGATTTTCCCCCCAGATTTATCAAATGAGTGACAATCACGACCACAGGGAATTACGAACCCATTGTCTCGGTGTAGACCTATATCGTGGGATAGGAACTACAAGTTGCATGTATTTAATAAAAAGAGGCAAAAAAGATCGCCAATGCCAGCACTGTCATAAGTTACCATCGATATATAGAACAATTCATCTTCTTCGGTTTTTTCAATCCATACTGAGCCTTTATTCAATGGAAAAGGTTTTGCTCACTTTCATTATAAAATTTATGCCTTCATTCTCGTTGTGAATATGTTTTTTTGCAAACTTAATCGCTTTATCAAACAGCGATCTCAATAAAAACTGACAAAAATCTATAATACCGAATTGAGTAAAACTCAACCTTTGCTTAGTTTGTAAATTCTTAAACCAATCTATTGCAGTATAGCTATTATCTAGTTCTTGTAACATAGTAGCCTCTCTGATTTGGATATTAATATCCCGTTGCAGCTTTAGGCTATTTATCGGATTTCAGGTTTCGCTGGGTTTACCAATATTCAAGAATCCTGATTATGAAAATTAGGTTTCTGATCTTGTAGAGTAATAAGGGCTTCTCTCTTGACTAAACATTCTGATCTATCATCGATTTTCTTACGCTTAGAGGAATGTGGCTTCACTGTTAATATCATTTTATTTGTCTCTGTTAGCCTGGTTATATTTTGTGGAATGATATCTTTGAGCACCTTAAATTATAGACCATTACTCACATCATACAAGTTGTTGGTCTCATCAGAAAATGCAGTCTCCTTTGTAGCGCTTTTAATGCTTCTAACACTAGCTTAAATTTTGTTTTGAAAAGAGTTATAGTACTTATAGAGTCTAATGCGAAAAGGAATTATAGTACTTAAAAAATCTAATATTGGTAACTAACTTAAAGCGGTACACCTCAAAAGTGGCTAAATATTTTATTCTAGAAGGATATTTACATATATTTAAAGCATAATGTTCAGTAGCAGTGAACATTATATTTCATAATATGAAAACCTATGGCCTTCCAACACATCTGTCTCACGAGATCATCAAAGTTCTCGAGACGCGTCCTGAGGTACGGGTTATTTAGTGGTGTGAGTATAATTTTGGTAGATTAATCCATTCATAATAGTGTGTAGATTACTAAAAGTTTTAGAGTCGCTAAATTTAATGTAGCTGTCACACCAAACATATGTAGATGATCATAGATTATGAATTTGCCATCGAAAACCACATCATATATTTCCTGTTAGAGTAAGATCAAAAAACAAAATACTCCTGGTGAGAGATAAATGTTGGTTATTTGCACAGAGTAAAAACATATGAGCTGTTAATGGCTGTATACATAGTATCTATTATCTAGACAGGATCAAAATCACACATAGTGTCTCCAAGTGTTTCAGCCCTGGGCACATTTCTTATAGAGTTACAAATAAGGACATTAGAAAAAAATAAATCATGAGAAAATATGGGATGAATGTCGGTCCAGAAAGTGGAACGGCGAAAGAAACAAACAGAAAAAGAAAGGAAAAAGAAAATAAGAAGAATTAGAATTATATCCATTTTGGCTAGAGAGTGTAAAGTCAACGGAAGACGTCTAAATCCGGAGAGGGTGGTATTCCCCGAATGGTTGCATTTGCTAAAGAATTCTGGTCTGGAATTCAGCAATGCGGTGAAGTTTTAGATCTAAAATTTATATGTGATCTTTCAGTTTGCAAATTTTTAACCATTTATTTATATCATGGATTTTCTACGACTTTCTCCTTCAGAGTATGTCTCGTGGTGTCGTTCTTCAAACCTCCTACGTGACTAGGGAATTTAATACTTCTCTCTGACAAACTAAATTCTTAACCTAATTCCAATGCCCACAACGGCAAATTTTGATGGTCGTTTTCCCGTTTCATGGTGAGCCTCGGCAGATTTCAGTATGGTCCCTGCTCTATTCTTGGGTGATTCTTTTATTTTTGAAATTATTTTTCAACCAATGATTACGGCTCTTTGCAAAGAAAAAACGATATTTTTCTTCTATTAAAAATATGTGTAACATACAGGTGTAATGAGCTGACAATTATCCATCATCTGTTGTTCATTTTATCATATACATATACATATATACATGCATACACATATATATATATATAATATATATATATATTATATATATATATATATATATATATATATATTATATATATATATATATAATCTCTCTCTCTCTCTCTCTCTCTCTCTCTCTCTCTCCCTCTATATATATATATATATACATACACCCATTATATGTCACACATACACAATTTTCTATAGATTTTCTCACTACGTAACTTCCTATATTTTGATACAGAATATGTGATGTGGACACATTCCATTATTCGTTAATGTTATCGGGATTCATATTAGTTTATAATCCCGATGAATCAACTTTCCGCTTTGTTCCGATGATTCTGTAGCTTCACTTTACGAACGCATCGCCGCAACATCTTTCAGATATCTACAGCTTGTTCCTGCTGATGAACTATTCAGGTAGGAACTGTATAAACAATGAATTCAATGACGATACAGATGTTTTAGAATCAGGAAACATTTCTTCATATATATTTCACACTTCCAACTAGTTAGAAACTCAATCACATATTTAGATGAGAGTTGAGATATAAATTCGTAAGACGCTTTCCGAGAAATGCATGCATTAACGGAATTTTCCAGAATAGCATGTGACGTTCTCGCCTTATTGATGATGGATCGTTTCGATAGTTGAAAAAAATATAAATCACAACCTGGAAATTGTTAAATGTACTTGCAAAGAATGTTTATTTTCATTTTTTGTAGAAAAGATATCCAATGGATTAATACAACCTCCCAGTTTTTTAAGAATATCTATATTCTGGAGAATCCCAGAATATAGATATGTTTTGTAATATCTTTGTGATAGAAAATTTACTATGAATAGTGTATAATACCTGTGAGAAATATTACCATGGTTTCCGCCTCATCGATCTTCTGAATTAACCACGGTATTCATTATTGCAAAGACATTCTTCGCGTTGATTAGCATTCTTTTTTTCGTTATATTTTGTTTCTCACTTGCGTTGAAAATAATCTATATTTTGGCTATTTTGTTCCCATACATTATGCAACTATTTTGATGAAAGTTAACATTTGCATAGCGTGGCACATATATTCTCTCTTTATATGTATGTGTGTATGTGTGTGAGTGTATGCGTGTGTTTGTTATCCACCATAGACGGTGGTGTCCCTGCATACTTGCAGTCCAATACATACAGCAACTAACAATATATATATATATATTATATATATATATATATAATATATATATATATATATATATATATATATATACGTATATAAACACATATATGCTGATACACCACCTGCGAGGGGTGGGGGCAGCAAACTAATACACACAGTGACAGCAACACCCGCACAAGTATATAGGTATGCATGCGTATGCGGCGGGATACTTTCAGTTTCCGTCTACCAAAACACACTCTCATGTCTTTGCTAGACCAGGAGGTATAGTAGCAAAATCTGCCCAATATGCCACGCTTGTGTTTGATGAGAAAGTTTGTTGATACACAGCACTACCTGAATATTATAAAATCAAATCATACCCATATGTGGTTATTTTGGGGATTCTAGCATCTACTTTATATTGTCTTATTAATCTGACAGCACTCTCCATGTATCCCCCGACGGTGATTCTTGCAATCTGTTAGTAAATATTGCTTATTCCTTATATCAAATTCAAATTCAGTATACGGTTTCTATACGGGTTATGTTTGATCTCTGTTTCAAAAACAAACGGAATGTTTGGGAGATTTTGCTTGCAAAATTTGGTTATTTTTTGTAAATTGGGCTGTATTCGTATTAGAGCCTCATTAGAATTACTATGCACCCACCGTATTAACATTTACAATATCTACAATTATGAGAGTAAAAATCAAAGAAGTCGAGGTGAGAGGAACATTCATGAGTATCATTTCTCATTTTAACCTTTATATTTAACGTAACAGGGAAATGCAGCGTTGTAACGTCTAATTAGCATAATACAACACACGAGGGACCAAAATTGGACATGCTGGTGGAGGTCTGCTTTAGTATGAATAATCTGGCCTTCAATATGCTTAATGCAGGAATGGTGTACTTCTTTAAGGACAGTCTAGCACCATATGCTGCATCTGGCAAATCTATTGGTGCTACAGAAATGAGCAAATTTTATATAATTGAATTATTAGAAACTTCTATTATTGCAGGTATGCAATGCATCAACAATAGAATGGGTACGAAATATAAGATGGGTGGAAGATTTACACCAATAAGAACCTCCGGATAAGAATAAATATCAATAATTGATGACTGTCCTCACGCCAGCTAGATTTTATCGTTGTCGGCGAATGGATCGTTAGAATGAAGAGTGAAATTCTAACGCTGTCATACAAAGTGGCCATCCTTTGGAAAATGTCAATATCCAGTGCCCGAACCGTTACGATTTCCCCCTTCTTTGTTTACTGAGCTTACAACCACTACTGCAAAAGCTGAAAACTTTGGAAAGCATCCCTCAGGAAGATTTATGCAACTGATCTATATTGGCTTATGACTAAAGGGATAACGTCATATAATCACCAACCACGCTGATGCGGTCTGAATAGCTTTAATAGACTACAAGTTGGTAAGAGCAATTAGCATTAACTCGAAAAAGTTGGCGCTTTGGGAGCCAAGTCCCGGAGGTTAAGAGATTCTCAAGACCCTCGAAAGGTAGACCCAAATCATACCGCTTGGAATATTCTTCGGTCCGGTTATCTAATCCAAGGAAGACTTAGAGTATGTGACGAGTAAAGAGAATGGCCACCCTCCACAAATCGACCGTGAGATAGTCATCTATAAAAGAACGCCTACACCGCCACTGGAATCAATTCATGTCTAATCGTCTTAATTCCGACAGATGTTTTATATTCGTTCTGAATTATTCTACACTCCTGCTTTCTTGAAGGGAAAACATCCCACTACCAGGCGTGTAATTTCATCTCAACACAGGTTGAATTCACGTCTACACATTTTCGTGGAGTATAAAATCCAACAGGATTTTGCAGTTTCACTCTCGGTGAATTGTACCGAGGTTTGTTCATACCACGTCTTTGCTCTTTGTTGGCCGTGATTTCCACAGAGATCCTAACGGACCATTGTCACAATGTCATGGCGTCGTTTGTATTCGCGTTGTGCCGATTTCGGGCATTCGCTAACGATGTACGATACCGTTTCACACATCTCCCCACACATTTTGCATTTGTCGCTGTCGGTAGTGTTGTCAGTTCTGCACTTCATATAATTAGTCCTTAACGTTTGCTCCTGAGCTGCGTAGTTGAATGCTTCTGTCTCTATTTTCAGGTTACTCCTCTTCCTTCCGCAGCCACTGGTCCTCTGTATCTCTCTTCGCATTGTCATCTCTTGCAAACTGACCGTACATTTTTTTCATTCTGTGCGTTTTCTCTTTTTTATTTTTCTGTTCATTACTTGTTCAAATTTTTCTTTCGTTACACTATTTTCAGTTTTGATGACGCTGGCCTTCTTAGTGTGTTTCAACAGTGACTCCCCGGCATTTTTACATAGATCACACTAGACTATTTTCCTCTGATCCGATACAACCCTGGCAAACGATGAAACCCCTCCCATCTTTTCGTCTGTCTGGACATGTACAGCCTATCGGTATCACTCTTAGTTGAAAGTCTCCGTGTACTGTCAACATATTTCTGGTCTTGGTATCCAACTTCTTCAATTCTCTCTTTTGCCATTTCGCTCCATAGCGAATTGAGGGTATAGCCCACATATTAACTGCTTACATTTTATTTCACCCACTCAAGTTTGAGTACGAATTTCAGTCTTCGGAAATACTTCATCCTCAGTTGCTCTTTCATGTCGTTTTCCATTATCCCTGTGCACTCTAATACAACACGTTATTTGTGTCCTTGCGTTTCAATTTGTTTAATCAATTCTCTATTCGATAATTCTGATCATCCTAGGGACTGTACCTTGCCTCCTTTTAGGTAGATTACTCCGCACTTCATGATATTACTATTAGGTAGATTACTCCGCACTACTGATATTCTAATATCAGTACTAAAACAGTGGACCGTCTTCACCAAGGAAATAACTTGTGTCTCATGTGTGCCATACATTTTCAAATCATCCATGACGAGGAGGTGGTTGACTGTTTAGGATTTTTCTTTTACCAGATACCCCAGGTGCATTTTCCTGAGTACCAAGATCAGGAGTATCATGCAAAGAACGAAAAGCAACGGCAATAGGCTGTCACCCTGGAAAATCCTTCTTCTGATACCCAGGGAGCCGAAGCTTCTTCCATCCCACTATATTACTCATCAGGAAACTCCTTTCATTCCTTTCAATTCCAAACAGATCTAAGGACTCGATGACCACGAATGTAGAATCATGTCATAAGCTTTGTGATTATCCATCCAAGCCATTCCCAGATTTGTTTTCTTTCGTTTACAATCTTGCATTACCTACACTCGCCTCCTTATGAGAGCTCAAAATCTCTCGTGGAAGCGCCATCCAACCAAAATGCAAATATATGGGAAACTACCACCTGTGTCATCTCTTGTGAAAGGTAGGAGAGTCCAGTTTGCTGGACATTGTTGTAGAGCTGAAAAAGAAGTAATTTCTACTCTTCTCCTCTGGAAGCCATCTACTCGCAATACCAGAGGGCGCACACTCTCCTACCCTGATGTAATCTCCAGGGATACAGGCATCCAGCAACAGGACCTCCGTAATGCCATGATGGACCGTGAAGTCTGGCGTAGCATGGTAAATTCCATTGTCTCGACCACGGTCGAGCAATGATGATGAATGATGCCTCTCCTTCTACAGCCTTAATTTTCTGGCGGTAATATATCATTCTAATCAAGTAATTTATAGTTCTACTGTATACGTTGTAAACGCTAACTTCCACATTAACGGGAGATATTGATCTGTAATTGTCAGCAACATTTCCCTTTGATGCATCTTTCTGGCACATCACAGTTCGTCCTTTTCTCAACCAGCACGAGATTTCGTCTTCTCCATTGATCAATGCATTACATGTTCTGCGATCAATTTTTAGCAACTAAGGAACTTATTATTTTTAAATCCCAAATCTCTCCACACCATCAGGTTCTATTGCTTTCCAATTGCTTATCTTTTTACTCATATTTCTGATACTGTCTTCTTTGAAGTGTATAGCCATTTCCTGGAGATAGAAAGCTGTTTACTTCTGGCTGCTGAGCCATTCAGCTGCAGTGTTATGTTGTTCTTCCGTACTCCATATCTTCATCAGCATCATAGACTAATATTTCACGTTTTTTATCGTCATTAATCTGTTGAAATCGCTTTTGGTCGGTTCTATGCAATTTGCTTTGCTGGTGTTGCTGAATCTGCTGTTCAAATCTAGTTACCTTTCCCTTTTTTGGGGGGTTTTTGCACGTATGCGCTGCTTCAGTTCTTCAATTACAATATTCAGGCCTTTTGTATTTGCAAGATCTTTCTTCCTAACCTTTTCGAATTTCCATTCATTCTTAAGTTCTATATTTCTTTCCCTGTCAAGTATTGACAGTACATTGTTCAAGGAGTTTATATCTTCAGAAATTTATCTTTTCAACCACAATTACTTATTTCCTCTTCTACCCGGCACAGTCTTATTCTCAGTAGTTCTCATTCCCAACCTTTCTGCCACAATCCTACTAGCAGCCTTGATAAGATTATTTGTTTGAGTGATGTTCTTTGTTTCAATGTGTTCTCAGAACAATATTGATTTTATTCGTCTCCTAGCTTTGCCTTCTTGAAG
>NC_043001.1:95638358-95643358 GCF_006345805.1 Octopus sinensis | reverse complement strand
TTAAGGGAATACGATTTTGTTAGCTGAAAAATTATAGTCAGCCATACGCAGATAAACACATGCGAGCGCACGCACGCACTCAGACACACACACATACACTCACACATTCACACACATATATGTACATTAAACAAGCAGGAATACGGCACCTTAATTATTCCTCTGTGGCATATATTATAGTAAACCTGTAGAATTGAATATTTAGTAGACTATTTTGTGACAGCATACATATGCTGTAAATTGGAAGCAGATATTACCAAGAAAAATAAAAAATTCTTAATGAAATTACAACGTTAGCGCTATTTCAAGACAATGCTTCGCGCGTTATTTAATGTAATTTGGCTCTCAGACAATTATATCCTGTTTTATTATTTCGATATCTTTGCTATAGGATTATTTTCGATATATAATTCAAAAGAAGTATTAGAGTGATGGCCGTTTGAATAAAGGGTTTTTTTAAACTATAGAATTGATTGTACCTAAAGGCATTTGGGTTCCATTTAAATTTTCAGTTTCAGTTTTCTCTGAAATAGTTTTCGGAAAAACGTAATTAAGTAAGTTTACATGCATTAGAAATCTATATATAATTGCACACGCGCGCGCGCACAATCACGCATACAAATAGGCATATGAACAAAGGTATATGTATATATTCTTATATATGTGTATAATGCATATATACATACATACATATATATATATATATACACACATATATATTATATATATATATATATATATATATATATATACAATTTACATAATCATTGGTATTTTATTGTTATTTTAATTTTAATATTTCTATTATATGTAATTTTCTGGATGGTGTAATTTAATTGTGCATTTTGAATTGATAAAAGGTGTTTTTTTTCTAAATTTTATATATATATATATTATATCGTGTGAAATTTGATTTAGTATTTCTAAATATTGATTCTTTTCCCTGTAACTTAGGATTAATAACTATTATATACACATACATACATATATACATACATACATACATATGTATATATATATATATATATATATATATATATATATATATATATATATATATATATATGTATATATATGTATATATATATATATATATATATATATATATATATACACCTCTCTCCTTTCCTTCTATGTGACCAAGGCTATCCTTTCTTTCTTGATTCGACCACCATTCGTATAGAATATACTAATTTTCTCTATGAGAATTTCAAAGACAATAACCTATATATGATAATACACTATATCTTTTTTCTTCTTCATCCTAAAAATGGGATTTATAAAAATTCATTCTGGTTGAAATTTTGAAACTCATATTTCAATATTAGGGCACCAACTAATGACGTATTTTTCTACAAAGAGTTCCAGATTAAAGTTACCTAACCATAAAATCCTAAAATGTCAGATGGAGACGAATCTATTATTTTTGCATTGTTTTGGTCTTAAAAGAATTGCAACTACATAAAACGTGATATTGCATATTTTCCGCTTCCTACAAGAGCAATACAATGACAACGCTCCTTCGTTCGGTGATGACCTTTTATATACATGCTACTATACACAGGAAATAATTTTCTGAAGACACTTTAATGAAATGTCACAAAAAAAAGGAAACAATAGATTATATAGGTATTATTGTTTGCGATTAGTAATTGTCTCATAGAATTCAATTAAGAATAATGCTTAAATATATATATATATATATATATATATATTATATATATATATAATATATATATATATATATATAATATATATATATATATATATATTGGTAAAACGGTAAGATAACAAAAGAAAGAAAGAGGCCTCAATATTATGTGAATAGAGGAAATTTATCTATAAAATAATATGTTACATTACTCGATAGTCAAGATAGTCAGATACCGAAGTGGGAATCCAAAGATGCCGAAGATGCCGAAGATGCTGAATCTTTCAGATGCCGAAGAAAATAGCCAGATAACCGAAGAGATGACGTTGTGAATTCCCACTTCAGCATCTGGAACTCGGAGTTTTATCTTGACTATCGAGTAATGTAACATATTATTTTAAATATATATATATATATATATATATATATATATATATATATATATATATATATATATATATATATATATATAAACAATACACATAAAGGGTGAAATATAATTAATTTAATAAAATTAATAAATTCCACCTAGTAGTATTTTCGGTATGGAAATGACCATATTTGGTAAGGATTATATTAATTATAATAAAGGGTTAATTGCAGCAAGTTGCTCAAAACCACATACCGAAAATATTAGAAATAGCAGCCAAATAGGTCACTATTTCTACTACTAGTAAAAAAGTATCCACAAACATGCCCACAGCTCATGAGCTGAAACTGGAAAAATCAATAATTCAAAAAAACAAACAGAATGTGTAACCCGTATATGGTAAAGAGAAAGAAGACAACGAAATCCCAGCCTATTGGATTAATTATGGACGAATTCGTTTCTGGATTAGAATCGAAAGTTCATTTCCTTGTCAACATATTATTTCCTACAAATCTAGAAATGCTAGGAAAAAAACTCACCCATTACATCAACTCGATCAAGTGACATCGAACGATATAACGGTCCGCTGGCATCTCCACATTTATATAGACAAGCGAATTCGTATCTCTCTCCAAAATTACCACGTGAGTTACAAAAACATTACCAACGAAACGAAGTTTCGCACATTCATTGTATGGGAGTAATAGTATTCAATACACATAAAGGGTGAAATATAATTAATTTATAGGAAATATTATTTTCGGTATGTGGTTTGGAGCAACTTGCTGTAATTAACCCTTTATTATAATTAATATATATATATATATATATATATATAAAACTGTAGTTGTGTGAGTGTCTGTCTCCTACGATTTAGATTCCTAACTCCTCCCACATTTTGCGGTGCTGTTTAACCAAATTCGGGTATCTTGTAGTCGTGATTAATATCGAGCCCATCTGGCTATTAGCGCGCGTCTACGATGAGTCTACGATTTTAAAAATAATTTAACATAATTTTTTATTTCATTTTAATGCATAATTTTTCGTGTGTCGATGGCGGCGGAGTTGGCGTCCACGCTCAAACACCTGCACCTGTGTTTGCTTCTCACCCTTCTTCCCTCCCTCGTGAAGCTGTTGGGAAGGGAGTTTAAGGAAATCAACGTCGTAATGTGTTGTCAAGGAGACCAGCGTTCTTTTAGAACAACGACTTCATGACTTGGAGACACCAAAACAGAAATGGCTAAGAAAGCCCGAATTGGCATCTATAAAGGAAGTAACTCTCTAAAAATGCTTATACAGTTATTTCCCTTACAAACCCGAGCAACGCCGGGCGATACTGCTAGTATAAATATAAATGTATATATAAACTTAGATAAACTTAGATATGTTTCGAACAAAGATTGGTCCAGGCCATGTGTAACTTAATAGCACCACCTGATAGGATTATTCGAATCCTGTTTAAGTCAAGTTTTGTTTATGGTCCATTCAAGTAGTGAGTTTTTGTTGGGTGAGTTGTATCCAATAATGGGTGGCTTATCTGGTATTCTTTGAAGGAATCTATCCAGACTCCTTTTAAAGTTGATGGGATCCTTTTCCTCTTTGATCTCTTCCGGGACAATGTTAAATAGGACAGGGCCTGTTGAGGAAAAGAAATTATGTTGCAGTGTACATGTAAGCTGTGATCTTGAATTGGGCAGGGGACGTATGGCCCGTGGTCCCTGTCTTGGATGAACCTTGAAGCTAATGTTCAGGTCGTTTGGGCAAAGTTGTCGGTATATTCTCCACATCGTACAAATGACGTACCGCTCACGGCGACGCTGGAGAGAGTAGAGTTTCAAGGCTTTAAGGCGATCCCAATAATCGAGAGTAGCCATGCCTTCAATTCGTTTTGTGAGTGCCCTCTGGGGTGATTCAATCCTCGAGATGTTTTGTCTTGTATGGGGAGACCACAGTGGGCAGCAGTATTCGAGGTGTGGCCGTACAAAGGAGAAAAGTGGTATGATGGCACCTTGTTCTCTGGACCGGAAAGTTCTTAAGATCCAGGAACTCATCCTACGAGCTATATCGACCATCTTGTTGATGTGTGCACTCCAACTGAGATCGTCATCAACAAGTACACCCAGGTCTCTGATACTGTTAGAGGCTGTGAGCGGTTCCCCTGAAGGAAGAGGGTATGGCTGTTTAGTGAGGAATTTCTTCCAAAATGCATCAGCTCAAATTTCCCCTCGTTCAGTTGCATTTTGTTTCTGTCTGCCCATTGACTCACAGCATATAGATCAGACTGGTGTTGAGTTCGGTCTGCTTCTTCATTGACGATTTGCTGGAGCTTAGTGTCATCAGCAAATATTTTCACTTTGCAGTAATGTACGACACTGGAAAGGTCGTTTATGTAAATTATGAAGAGTAGCGGACCCAAGACAGTTCCCTGGGGGACACCGCTGGCGACTTTTGCTGGGCTCCATCAACTACAACATGTTGTGTTCTATTCGCCAGGAAATACTTAATCCAATGTAGAACTTTTCCACGGATACCAACATTCGCCAATTTTGAGAGTAGGATATTATGGTCTACCCTGTCGCGCGCTTTACTGAAGTCAAGATATATGACATCAGAGTTCGAACCTGTTCCCAAGGCTTTGAGTACATCTTCAATGTGGTGTAAGAGCTGTGTTAGACAGTCCCTGTCACAGCGAAAGCCATGCTGATTTGCATTTAGGAGTTTGTGGGTCTCCAGGAAGTCAGCTATCCTTGATCTTAACACTCTTTCAAACAGTTTAATGATGTGGGAGGTGAGTGAGATTGGGCGATAGTTGACTGCGAGGGATCTGTTTCCCTGTTTGAAAACCGGGATGACTGACTGGGGAAGAAACTGTTTCGGTATATAACCTGCGTCTAACGAATTTCTCCAGAGGTTGGTCAGAGGGACTGCAAGTTGGTGTCTACATTCCTTCAGGAGACTAGCGGGGAATCTATCAGGGCC
>NC_043001.1:95620858-95630858 GCF_006345805.1 Octopus sinensis | reverse complement strand
TAACAAAAGGTATAAAACAAATGAAATCCAAACTAAAACTAGAACAGCAAAGAACCATAATAAAATGATGGCAAGAAAAGCCCCATTCATGGTAAATACTGGACTAAATTAAATAGAAAAGAAATAGACAAAGAAAAATCCCAGCAATGGTTGAGAAGCTCAGGACTCAAAGCAGAGACAGGGAGATTTTTAATTGCAGCACCAAAAACATGTAATGAAAAGAAATATAACAAGTAACTGGAGAATATGTGGAGATGGACAAGAAACCATAAATCATATTATCTCTGTCTGCCCAGTCCTGGCTAAGAAGGAATATATTCACAGACATGACAGAGTTGGAACCTACATACATTGGAAGCTATGCCAACATTATGGAATAACAACAGAAAAAAGATGGTATAGGCACACACCAGAAAAGGTCACAGTAAACGAGAAAGCAACCACACTCTGGGATGTGCCGATACACACAGATAGAGAAATTAAGGCCAACAGACCAGATATAGTTGTCAGAGATCATGAAGAAAAACATTGCTTTCTAATTGATGTATCAATACCGGCAAATGACAACGTGTCTCTAAAAGAAATGGAGAAATTTTCAAAATACAAAGACCTGGAAATAGGGGTAACCAGAATGTGGAATCTAAAAACAGAAACAATTCCTATCATAGTAGGTGCATTAAGCATGATAAAAAACACGTAACAAAAACACCAGGACTTACAAACACATATAACATACGGAAAATTGCACTACTAGGCACCGCACACATCCTACGCAGAACACTTTCCATACAATAACCATCACAGTATCACAACAAATCACAGCACATACCCAAGGCACACAGAGTTGCGCTCAGTAGTGAAGTGAAAGCACACTATAAAAATAAAACTACTGAATAATAATAATAATAATAATAATAATAATAATAATAATAATAATAATAATAATAACTGAAAGACAGTAACTACATAAATTGATTAATTAATTAATTAATTAAATAAGTATACATGCAACTGTTTATGCATACACGTACACATTTTAATTATAAAGTATACATGCAACTGTTTGTGCATACATGTACACATTTTAATTATAAAGCATAAATAATGCATACACGCGCTCACACGTACACACAGAAAGAAAAACCACGTTACGCGGACGAAAACAAAACAAAAACAAAGCGATTTTTCACGAACAAACGCAAAAAGAGAAAATTGGTCACTGAATTTAGAAAGTCACTACACAGTTATGCCCGGAAATATGACTACCAAAAGAAATAGAGGCGAATTTCGATCTGTAAGTCTTATGCGAGTTCGATATGAACAATATATTAATTCGGAGAATTCAGAAGCGGTGTTTTGTCAAAAAATTGACCCTGTCACCGTCACAGAAGCGGCGTCTTGTCAAAAAGTTGACTCTGAAAAAATGGACCCCTCTGATGTCGCCGTCAATCATTTAATGAAAACAAGCCAAAAATCATGCCGGATCGGTCATCGCCCGAGACAACAAGGATCGCGTTACCCAGTAGGGAACCAGACTGGGGTCGAAAAGTTTGCTGCTGGAACAAACTCTCAAAAAGACGATCTACCAGGTGACCAGAACCAGAATACTTCTAACTCTGGACTTGTAGTGGCACCACCAAAAACACCACCTAAAGCAAAACGTATAAAATGGACCAGAGAGGACTATAGAGATGTGTTGAAAGCTTTTATACAGCCCAACTAAACCCAAACAATAACCTCAGTGTACAAACATACATCTCATGGAGAAATTCAGTAGGCAATGACGTACGTAGATATATAGACGCAAATAAATAAGTAATGTACGCAGAGATATAATTAAAAACAAAAGACTAACTGACGCTGAAATTGACAAAATTAGGACACTAATAGCTCATGGTAGACCAAAAGAAAACAGCAACAATGTAGACGAAATAGGTAACAGTAGCACAGAAGCCAGTGTACAAGCGGCAAATCAACTTCCCAATGGGGAAGTTAAACAAAGAATAGCGAAGACGAGAGATTTGAAAAAAGAGGAGAACGTAGACCTTCCTCAAGAAAACCAAAATAGATATGACATAGAATTTGAGGTGAATAATAGAGAAAAGATTATGGAAGCAAAAGTGGACATTATGAGAGAACTCGGCAAGATTGAGCTCACTGACATGGTTAATAGAGAACCACTACCAAAGTTTTCAAATGGCACAAGAAATAACAACACAATCATGACATATAACGTTGCCCTAGGACAGATCTTAAGAAATAAGGGGAATGATTTGACAACCTTAAATAATCTCATTTATTCCACTGCTAAAGTAGTAACTACCCAACTAGGTGTTAAGATGACAAAGAAAAAGGCCAGGCATGTCAATGAACCTCCTAAGTGGAAAGTAGCGATACAAAAAGAGATTGAATCTCTGCGGGCGGATGTTTCAGTTCTCGATGAACTTGCTAGAGGAGTGAATATTAAGCCGAGAAAAGCTAGAAAAATCAAGCAAAAATATAAAATCAAAGATCTCATAAACCTCCCTGCAACTAAGGGACTGTTGAAACAACGGATACAGTTGAAAGCTCAACGGCTTAGAAGGTATGACAAAAGAAACAAATTTTATCGACAAAATAAATTTTTTAAGACAGATGCAAAGAAATTTTATAGGGAAATTGGCAAAAATAAAATACACATAGAAGATCCACCTAAGATTGAGGAAGTGGAGGAGTTCTGGAAGAAGGTATGGAGCAACGAAAAAGAGTTTAATGCTGAGGCTGACTGGATAGAACGTGAGAAAGAGAGACTGGATGAACTTGAAGAACAGAAATGGGAAGCAATAGGAATAGAGGAGCTAAGGTGTGTCCTTAGGAAGGCTCATAAATGGAAAACCCCAGGACTGGATCGGATCCCTAACTTCTGGCTGAATTGTTTGACAGAGGTACACGAACATCTCGCTGCATCTCTGTCTGATGTCATTCAGAACCCAGAGCAAATACCTGCTTGGCTGACTGAAGGAACCACCTACCTATTGCCTAAAACCGAAGACACAAAAAACCCAAAGAATTACCGGCCAATAACATGTCTCAACACCACCTACAAAATCCTCACATCCATAATAACGGAGAGAATGTACGCTTTCCTTGAACAAAATTCTATCCTTCCACAAGCTCAAAAAGGTTGTAAAAGAAACTCTTATGGGTGCAAAGACCAATTGCTCATAAACAGAATGATTGTAGAGAATTGCCGGAGCAAAAACAAAAACCTGAGTATGGCATGGATAGACTACAGGAAAGCGTATGACAGTGTCCCACATAATGGATACTCAAGGCCCTTGAGATATACAAGATCTCCCCTGTCGTCTCAAAATTCTTAGAGAATAGCATGACCATGTGGAACACACGTCTCTTTCTAAGCCATAGAAATGGGATGAGCCAGTCCAACAGCATCAACATCAAACGAGGCATCTTTCAAGGTGACTCCCTCTCTCCATTACTTTTTTGCATGGCACTGATCCCACTCTCAAACGAATTGGATAGTGCCAGATATGGGTACAAAGTTTTAGCAAGTTAATAAACCACCTTTTTTATATGGACGATCTAAAGCTGTTTGCCAAGAATGACCAAGAGCTAGAAGGGCTGCTAACAACTGTTAAAGAGTTTAGCAATGATATCGGAATGGATTTTGGCCTTGATAAGTGTGCTAAAGCAACTTTTGTAAGAGGCAAGCTCAGGCAAACAGCTTCTGTTAAATTAGATATTGACACTACCATCAAGGAACTTACCCACAAGAAATCTACAAATACCTAGGAATCAACGAAGGAGATGGTATACATCATGCTACTATGAAGAAAAAATAAGAAAGGAGTACTATAGGAGAATAAGGCTTGTACTGAAGACTGAACTCAACTCCAAAAATTGCATTGAGGCCATTAACACCCTGGCACTTCCAGTAGTCCAGTACAGTTTTAACATCATTAACTGGAACCTTACGGAACTCCAACGCTTGGACAGGAAGACAAGAAAGTTACTAACATCCAGGAGCATGCACCACCCTAAGGCAGATGTAGACCGCTTGTACCTACCTAGAAGCAGCGGGGGGAGAGGAATGATGCAATTGGAGCTGTGCTATAAGACCTCTACTGTAGGAATGAACAGGTACCTATCTAGTACAAAAGACTGGATGCTGCGACTTGTGTGTGAACACGAAGGCAGCAAAAAGCTGCATTCTATTGTCAAGGAAGCTTATAAGTTCGAAAGGGAACTAGGCATTAACCTTGAATCAGGTGAAGAGCCAGAAACCACTGCTACCAAGCAAGCAAAGCGGATCAGGCAGACTGCAAAAAAGAATGGGCAGAATCAAATTGAGAGGCGGTGGAGCCAGAAGCCCCTGCATGGACCCTAAATACAGATTCTGTGACACATTTGACGAAACAATAGACCATCTCGTTTCGGGATGTCCTGTGCTGACACCAAACGAATACAAAAATCGCCACGATAGGGTAGGACAGTATATACATTGGAAGATATGTAAACACTACAAATCCGACACTCCTGCTAACTGGTATGAACACCATCCTCAGCCAGTTGTTGAAGGTAAAGATGTCACCATCCTCTGGGATTTTCCAGTCAACACTGACAGAACGATCAAGGCTAATCGACCAGACATAATTGTAAAGACAGGAAGAAGAAAATACCTGCAGACTAATAGAAGTAAGCGTCCCCACTGATAAAAATGTATCTGTCAGGGAATTTGACAAACTTAGTAAATATAAGGACCTGGAAATCGAAATACAGAGGATGTGGAATCTTAAAACAAAAACTGTTCCTGTTATTGTAGGTGCCCTAGGTATGATAAAAAAGGGATGTCAGAAACACCTAGACAATATCCCTGGAAAACCATGTCTCAAGGAAATCCAAAAGATTGTGCTAACAAGTACTGCCCACATCCTTAGAAAAACCCTATCAATGTAAATGTTTGTGTTTGTATTACATGGAGATATTTCTCTACTTCCCCTCCCCAAGCTTTCAGCTATATTTCAACAACTCTTAACCTTCACTTGCCCTAGGGCGCTGGGTGTGCCCCGGCAGGTGATTGCATCAAACATGCAGATTAAAAGTAAATGACAATGATAATAATAATAATAATAATAATAATAATAATAATGATGATAATAATAATAATAATAATAATAATATTAGTAATTCAGTGAATTCTCTACCTCGCTTCTTCCCCATTATCCAGGTGTGCGTGTGCCCTTTTTGGGTATCTCCATATGCATTCTTATGCGTGTCTGTCCGCGTTTTTGCACTGCATTAGCGCATGCCTACATAAGTAAATATATATATCTATATATATATATATATATATATATATTAATATATTATATATATATATATATATAGAAATTCGGGGTGAGTACTTGATAATTATAAGCACCTGTGTTTATACCGTCTGGTGGTGTAGGTGGGGAGTAAATTATCAAAATAAAATAAAAACATGATGCGAAGGATTCAGCGGTACATATGTTTCGGGCCTTTATTAGACAGATTTATAACAATGCATAATGTATGTCTGTGGCCTTCTTCAGCCGCGCACAACAGCTTCCACAAGGACATGTGTTACATCAAAAACTCTTGGTTGGGGATGCAAATCCTCTCATTCACGTACGACATAATGCGGCAGCAGCATAGAATTGAAGCGTCCATCTCTTTCTTCTCTCAATGTAGAATGAGGAAAATTGGATGTTGAGGTAATGTAAATAAATAAATACATATATAGAGGTGAAGATGGAGGGGCGAGAGTTCGGGACGAGGGATAAAAAATGTATAAAAAGTGTAAGTAGAATAATATAAAAATGTAGAGGATAAAGATATAAAGAGTTGTAAGGAGATGTAAGGGGGTATAAAGAAATATAAAGAAATATAATAAATGTTAAGGCATAAGGTTATAAAGTAAAAATAGAAATAGAATAAAAGTAAAAAAAATGATAAAACCATGATAAAAGTGTAAAAGAATGTAAAGATAAGTGATGTATAGAGGTTACGGACCAAGCATGGTGGTCAGGAGATTGATAAAATTTAGCTGTAGAATTGACAGTAAATCAACAGTTTCGTCTGGGGACTTAATGCGTTGTAAATCAGAGCTGATGAGCATTTAATCTGGTTCCTTGAATTAAATGGACTTCTAGTACATACATATCATCATGGATACATACACCCACATACACGCGTACATATACGCCTCCAAGCCTATAAGCATACACACGCACTCGCGCGTAAACACGTACATAAACACACACGCACCCACACGCACGCGCGTACACACACATACATACAACAGAATATCCGCATATATACACGGACATTACGCGCGTACACGCTCACATGTATATACGCGCGCCCATCACTACATACACACACGTATATGCCCACGCCTCTAGGTCCAGGTAGAAGATATTAAAGGATGTGTATAAGAACGTAAGTAAAGAATCCCGTACTCATGTCAACATGCGCACGCACACACGGCTGTGTGTCCGTATGTGCGTGCACATATACACTCATATACACACACAGAGAGACACACGCGCACACGGGTATAGCTATAAGATATCGAAGTATGCATGTACATATATGCGCGTGCATATGTATGTGTGCGTACACACGCGGACGCTCGTATATTCAAAAGGTGGATCCATAGGTAAGTAAATAAACATATATAGAGGTGTAAAGCGATAAGTTAGGGGTAAGAATGAGGGTAAGGGTAAAGATTAGAAATAAAAAATACAGTATAAAATAAGAAATACAATGTAATAGTTACAAAATGAAGTATAAGAATTATAAAAATTATAAGAGTTAAGGTAAGGGATGAAAATGAAAATGAGAATAAATGGAAGTAGAATAAAAGTAAAAATAAAATTAAAAATAAATAAATGGAAGTAGGATAAAAGTAAAAATAAAAGTAAATAAAAATAAAGTAAAATAAGATAAAATAAGATAAAATAAGATAAAATAAGATAAAATAAAATAAAATAAAATAAAATAAAATAAAATAAAATAAAATAAAATAAGATAAAATAAAATAAGATAAAATAAAATAAAATAAAATGAAAAAAATAAAAAAGATAAAAATATAATTTTGTAAAGTTTAACATGAGATGAAGGTGGTTGAAAGTTAGAGGTGTGTGTTAAACGTAGCGGGCGGGGCGGGGGGAACTGAAAATTGGAAGGGTGGGAAGTGGAGTTTGGCGGTGTGCGTTCAACATCTGAGTTAGAAATGTGAAGGGTATAGATGTAGGGAATTAAAGAGACTACATAGGGAGGATATGGGTGTAGGAGAAGAAATATTTAGGGAAAAGAAGTCATATATGGGAGACAAAATTTGTATATATAGGGGGAAAATGCAGGGAACCGTATATGCACATACACACACCCACACACACACACACACACGCACATGTATATATATATGTATGTGTACACATACGTACACGTATGTGCACATACATACGCACACACACACACACACACACACACATACACATACACACATACACACGCACATATAGGAAAGCGGGATGTGCTGGAGCCGACAGGTTGCACCGGGTGGGAGGAAATTGCATGGGGGAGTTGGTATAAGACCTAAGCATTGTAGTATTTGAAAGTATTAATAAGTTTATGTATACAGGATGGTTTGAACTCTGACCTTTTGTTAATAAGATTGTGTTTGTCTTTGAATTTCAAGATGTTCAGGAGTTCTACACAGCATAGTTGGCATCCTGCTCTATTATTTAAATAAGGTGCAGCTGATCCGATGATGGACCATCTGAGTTTGAAGTCTATGCATTTGTCTTTTAATTCCCAAATTCTTTTAGAGAGAGAGGTGCTGTTAGCCTTATGTCTGTGTCTCAGCGAGGACCGGTGGTTGTAGTATCTGGATTTCCAGGAGGTTGAGCAACCAATATAGGTGAGTGTGTTAAACTGAGTACTCACCTCACATGAGTATATTACGTTTTTCGCCCTACATGCGCCCTGCAGCGGGCACTCTGATGCACATCTGCAGTTGCATTGCATTGCATTATTCGGTCGTGTGCTGCTAATCCCAGGCGGAGGTGTTGGTATCCTCCTGGTTGTTGATGGGTGTAGTATTTCCTCTGTTGTGTTGGCGGGTGTTATTACTAACTGTTTGGGTAGTATGGCTGCCAGTCTGGTTATATTGTCTACTGTCTAGATGAAGGGGGTTCTGTTGGTCGCTATGGTTTGCTCTTGATCTAGCTGTTCTAATATTAATATAGTTATGTTTAGCTATGAGGCAGCTCATGTTGGGCAGGTAGTAGAGGAAATCCTAATAGTTTTGTTGGAGAAGATACTTCTATACTTGTGGGTGGGTGGGAAGTTGTTGGAAATTATAGAGAATATTCTCTTACATAACTTACCCCTAACTGCTAAGTTGAAAGGTATGTTGAACCATATATATTTGCGTAATCTACTATTATCCCTTCTATTTCTCCTAATAGGATCTATATTGCTCTCGTCGGGAGGGTTACTATTGTGTGCTGTTCTATTAGTTCGCCTATTTCCTATACGTTGTTTGGAGTTTAAATTAGAATTATCGCTAGTGTGAGTTGAGTGATGAGTTCGATTATAATTGGGAGTCTTATGGCCGACGGACGCTCCCGGGTGGTCTACATATGATATTCTCTGGTTATACCCGGCACTATAGAGAGCCTGGTTGTAGTGTTGTGCATGATTATTGAAAATTTCTCTATTAGAGGATGGTTTTGTCAGTCTGTCTGAGATGGCTTGGATCGTGGTGCTAATTATACAGGGTGGATGGTTGGAAGAGGTATGGATGTATTTGGTAGAATTTTTGATGTAACACATGTCCTTGTGGAAGCTGTTGTGCGCGGCTGAAGAAGGCCACAGACATACATTATGCATTGTTATAAATCTGTCTAATAAAGGCCCGAAACATATGTACCGCTGAATCCTTCGCATCATGTTTTTATTTTATATATATATATATATATATATATATATATATATATATGCATATATATATACATATATATATTATATATATATATATATATATATATGTATATTATATATATCTGTATGTGTATGTGTGAGCATGTATATATACACACATATATATATATATATGTATATATATATATATATATATATATATATATATATGTATATATATATATATATATATATATATATATATATATATATAATATATATATATATATATCTGTGCCAGTGTATGAACGTACATATATTCATATACATGCATTGTGTGTGTGCTGTACAAACGCGTATAAGTGTTCGTGTCTGTGAAATAGTACGTATATACAATTGTATATATACTTTTGTGTATATGTATATATACAGTGGCGTCAACATGTTCAGAACGGCATTGTTTTCGTCAGAAAAGTAAGTATAAGTTTTATCAATGTTGTCTTATATTCTATAATTTTCACAGACAATAAATACAATATTAATAGTTATTGTCTGAGATGTTGGTGTAATGTAAAAGGATAACACAAAAGTTACGGATGATTTAGTGATTTACTGCAAAACCCATGGCGGCCCAAATGATCAGAACGGTTGAAAAAATAACAAAATAATCAAAAATGACAGAGAATACTGGAATTATTTAATATTTAGTGTGAATCCCTTTAGCTTCAATCACACTCTGACATCTTCAACTGCATGAGGAAATTAATTTTCAATTTCTTGCTAGGTGATCTTATTCCATTCTTCCTGAAGGGCATTCCATAAGTGCTCAGTTGTTTTAGGATTTCTGGCTTTCGAACGTCCTCCAAGAATATTCCATACATTTTCAATAGGATTGAGATCTGGGCTTTGAGCAGGCCAATCCATAACAATAACCTTTTCAGCCTTGAGGAAGTTCACGACCACCTTAGCCTTGTGACATGGGGCATTGTCCTGTATGAATATGGGTGGTCGCTTAGTTGAATTTCTCAGCACAGGAAAGACATGATAT
>NC_043001.1:95570858-95615858 GCF_006345805.1 Octopus sinensis | reverse complement strand
ACTCTAAAGTTGAAGAAATGTAGATAAACCTACGCACGGAAATGAATATAAATATTAGCATGAAATTCTATTTAGCAATAGGCCTCCGCGCAAAGCTTCAGGAAGGGAATTCTATTAAAACGTTAATACTTTACTGTTTGCTAAAGTAACATAAAGCATAAGAATTGATCAAATGTTGAACAAAACTTCATTTCAGTGTACTAGCAACGTAGAGTTCATGATATTGAAAGAAAATATAGGGAAATGTTAGGGTGAGCTGGATTAGGAGCGCTTGTTCCGTAATATCGTTGACGTAATTATTTCAAGTATAGGGTAATGGGGTTCGATAATACAGAGGTTCCACCAACTTATAGAAAAATATTATTTACAAGCAGTAAGTAGATAAAGATTAGCCTTAAACGTAAGTAAAATGTACTGATTTTTAAACAGTATACACAAAGGTTCTGCATACATAAATATACAGATCCATACATACATTATAAATGAATATATATATAATATATATATATATATATATATATATATATTATATATAATAATATATATATATACATGCATATATACATATATATGTGTGTATGTATATATATACGTACACATGCATATAGAGAGAATATTCATTCTAATAACTATTCCTTTTTCAACTACAAAATAGAAAGTATATCTCCAGTAGATATTCAAAAATATCTTTCTTATATATAGACACACACACGCACACATGTATATATATATATATATATATATATATATATATATATATATATATATATATATGTATAAAAAAATAGCGATAAACAGAAGAAAACTAAAACCTAATCTGCTAATGTTTTCTCAGAGCAAGCATGTGCACAATGCATTTAGATTTAAATGGCTGTAATTCTATAGAGAATGGAGCAACACAAATATGTGTAAAACTAAAACCTGATCCGATATATGTACTATAGCAAACAACGTTAAATCTTTTGGTAAAATGGAAACTTTAAAATTTACATTTAAGTATTAACATGAAGCTTTAATATGATGCATATGTATACAGTAATATACAAAACTCAATTGAAAGCAGATACCAAAACCCATTATATAAATATACAATGCATTAAATATGCAGTCATTCCAGAAGAAAACAGCTTGTTTTGAGCCATTCTGAGCCAAGTTACTGTGTAAATAAAATAGATAATGCAAGTGAAATGTATACTCGGAAAGGAAGCAAACATTATCAGAATCCATAAGAAACAGGCGATGAAAATCCAATTAAAAAACGTAGGCAATGAATAATAAACAGACCATAATAAGAGGCAAGGTTTCACATAGGCAAAAAAAAATTATGGTAATAGGCTCTCGTATTGTTATTGATTAGTTCCCAGTAAATAAATGTCTCCAAATAGAAATATTAATTTGAATGGTTGGCAAATGAAGAAATATAATCTGGAGATCAACGAAATCATAAAGTGTCTATTGAAAAGAGAATAGAATATATATGGAAAGGGATATATTGAATATGATAAAAGGATG
This sequence comes from Octopus sinensis, assembly GCF_006345805.1. Taxonomy (NCBI): domain Eukaryota; kingdom Metazoa; phylum Mollusca; class Cephalopoda; order Octopoda; family Octopodidae; genus Octopus; species Octopus sinensis. The sequence goes on along the minus strand of NC_043001.1, from coordinate 95,614,346 downwards.
CCCATATTATTATACAACTAACACCATGAGGTACACAGATTATGAGCTTACAAATTAAAATTCTACTAATCATTACTTTTATGTTGAAATTCATACATATATCGATTGATAGGTAGGTAGGTAGGTAGGTAGGTAGATAGATAGGTAGATAGATAGATAGATACAGATAGAGATAGAGAGATGGAGAGATAGATAGAGAGATAAATAGATAATGTTGGTATTAGTGGTGATAACTATCTATAACAGTTGAAATAGTGATAGTAATCTATAATAATAATTCACATGTGACGTAGTGCTAACGGTCAGACGGTCGGGATATCCGTGACTAAACCGGCAGCCCCGCTTCGCTTGGTTGGTGAGAAGTGTGAAATAAATGTTTGTATAACTTATAACTCATAGACTGCACCGAACAGGTTCGTATCTGCAACCTCTGAACTTACAGATTACCAATTTCCTAGTGTATGTTGCAGGGACCATAAATACAACTCTGCAGCATTTTATAATGGGAGGTTGCCTTTACTAATTCAATTCTAAACAGTCTACGAGCAACTTACATTTGTATGGGAAGTTAGAAATATTTTCCCTCAGGCGGTGTATATTTCGGAGCCTCAAATACAATTATTTAAGATTTTTCCCCTTCTGTAATATTTTGTAAGTTGTGGTTCTTTTCAATTTGCATGTTGCTCTTGGTGCTTTTCCTTTATATTATTGTCTCGTTCTCTGTAACTGTACTGGTGATGTGAAGTCAGGTGGTGTGGTTGCTCCTACAATATCCTGTTTGTAACTATCAGTTTCCTTACGACATACAAAAGATCATGATTGCGAAAGATAGTGCTAGCGAAAGATGTATGTATATACAATCTTTAAAATCCTTAAAGATGTTTCAGCCCGAAAGCTGCGGCCATGCCGGGGCACCACCGTTGCTTCATTGCAGTTAACATATACATGATCACACAAAACCCGAATTAGAGTGCTCACTCGTATTATTATCGAACGGAGAGTATACTATACATACATACATATATATATTATATATATATATATATATATATATATACAGACATATATATGTGTATATATGTATGTATATATATATATATATGTATGTATATATATATATATATATACAAACATATGCATGTATATATATATATATATATATATATATATGAAAGTGATATTTTTACAAATAAAATCAAAAATAGAAAAAAAGAAAATTGAAGATAGAAATAATACAAAAATTAATAGTATAAATAATATATAAATAATAAAATAATACAAAAAAGTGAACACTCCATCATGTGTGAAAATTGAGAAAGAAGAAATGAAGAAGCAAAAGATAAAACATAAAATGTAAAAAGAGCTAAATAAAAAGCTGGAAAAAGAAGGAAAAGGAACATGAATAAGAGCAAAACGAAGAAATACGGAAGGGAAAAAGTAAGAGGAAGACAAAAAGTAGTTGAAATATTAGGGAGAAGAAATTAACCTATCAGTTAGAAAGAAATTGGATATTTTTAGGAGTGGTCAAAAATGGTGAATTCTTCTCCAAATATGACATTTGTGAATCTTTGGATTTGAGCTCATTTGTTTCATTTCTCATAGTTGGTATGGTGTACCCTTATTTAATCACATACACACACTCACACAATTGCATCTACGTACACACATACATGACCATAAAATCGTACATAAAACAAACGACACACACATGCATATAAACAAACATATATATATATATATATATATATAATATATATATATATATATATATATCTTTATATATTTACATGTGTGTATGTTTGAGTGTGTGTTCGTGTGTATACATATAATTGCTTATATATTATATATGTGTGTGTGTGTGAGTATATATATATATATATATTATATATATATATATATATATATATATATATTATATATATATATATATTATATATATATATACTATATATATATATATATGTATATAATCGTTTGTATTTATGTGTGTTTTATATGAATATGTGTATACATGTGCGTATATGTGCATGTAGGTATGCAAATTGTTTAAGCACAATTGCCCAATGAACTTTCTCTTATCAATGTCAATGACATTGTATTTAATACATTAATATTAACCAATCTTTAACACCACAAAGTCTACACAAAGCCTTACATGTTTCTTTTGAATATTTGTTTTCAAGTGAAACCGTTCAAGTCAATAAACATCTTTAAAAAACCTCTGCATTCCCAAATACCCTTCTCTGTATATTTTCGCTCGAGCGGTACCTTCCAATTTGATGTTGTTATAAATATATATTACTGAAACAAGTAAAAAAGTAAAGAGTAAGGAGTATACACACACACACACACACACACACACACACATATATATATATATACATATATATATATATAATATATATATATACACATACACACATATATATATATATATATATATATATATACATATACATATTTATACCCTAAATTCCTACAAGCATTAAAATTGCGATGCGTTATTAAAAAAAGGGCTGGACGAGTGTGTATTTCTAGAGACATCATATATATTGCTATGTAAACTTAGCAATGCATTTCATGTGATTAGTACAGTTTAACGATCGATCTAACTATATCTCAAAAATATATCAGGCATATCAAATTAAGCTGCAACTTTTAATTCAATGACAGTCAGTCCACATTGAAAATAGATTGACAGAATAAAAAAAAAAGACTACAATAATACACACTGCTAGAATAATAATTTAAAGTTAACTCACTGAATGAATAAGATATAATTAATGTTGATATAATAACTCACAGCTTCAGAACATATATTACTTGTGTAAACAATTCATAAATTTTGTCAATGATCGAAGCGAAATATATTATCTAGTTTAGATTGATGATATATTAATTATCTCTCAATTAAAACTAATTAGCACATTAAGATCGTAGCTTGGTTATACATAAATATATGCGTACTTACAGACAGATATTAAATGTCGGTTCCGAGAAAAATGGGCATGTGACTTCTGGATATTGATGAAGCCAAAAATATATTACAGATTTCAGCATAGTAGCGAATGTTTATTGAAAACCTAAATGATAGAGAAAAACCACTAGGATTATTTCGGTTTGAACGGCAGTTTTTTCTAGCGGTATCATATGAAATTGTCACATATAATTATGACCCTAGTATCGATCTATTGTATTTCAATCTGTTTTAGGGTTAGGTTTAGTTAAGGTTAGTGTTAGGGGTGGGGGAGGGTATCTTTTTTTCTTCATAAATGTAAATAAACCCAATCTGTTTCTTAAACGAGGGACATATTCATACGGCACAGAATGTTGTTTACCTCAATGGACGTCACTGATTGGTTGAAATTGCATAAATGGAAGAAAAAACAACAACAAATATCTTACAAACTATAGAATTTTCTCAATAAAGCCAAGAAAAAAAGATGTTTTATAAACACATTCTACCAGTATACGAAGTTTAAAATTTTCTAGTTACCTAGAAATTATGTTAAAAACTGTCGTTCAAACCGAAAAGGTCCAGAAAAAACTACAATGTTTCTTGCTGAGATATTTAAAGACAATTGAAGTCTGCGAGCAGATTGCAATCAATTTGCCAAAAAATTTCATTCTCTGTCAGTCAGACTATGTTGTGGACGGATTTACTGACAGCAGTATTAAGACAATTAATGTTAACATTCGACAAGTAATTAATTCAATTTAATATAATTCGTTTTCATAAGATGTATTGATACGTAAACGAGTTAAAACGATCTCTCGGTACAAGTACCTAAATATACATTACCGTTGCGCTATGTATCTAACTTTATGTTTTATACATTAACATGCCGTCGTTTTAATTTTAGAATGATATTATAGTATCTATTTAAGTTGTCATTATGTTTGGTGCGTACATACTGAATCCATCACTTGCAAAAGGAAATGAAGTATCTTGTTATCTTCAATTATTCAGCAGCATTAAATATATTGCATTAATAACTCGTGAAAGTTTCAATAAAATCATGTAAATTCATACATATGCGAATTTAACAAAATATATTGTTGCCTTAAGTACTTGTTAAATACATACACACACACACACACACATACACACATATATATATATATATATATATGTATATATATATATATTATATATATATATATATTATATACACATGAATATATATATATATATATATATATATATATATATATATATATATATATATAGAGAGAGAGAGAGAGAGGAGAGAGAGAGATACGGATAGATAGATAGATATATATATAGATAGATAGGTGATAGAGAGATAGATAGATAGATAAATAGATAGCCACTACAATGTAGGCACCGCAACGTAAAAGACTTTTTCTATTCCTGAGTTAAGGTGAGACAGTGTCACGTGACAGCTTGCTGGGGTTGTCTGCTGGAGTCTAGCGGCAGGTATTTAAAGGGAAAATTTTGACAAGTCAGTCAGTCACGGCTGACACTCGCTGACGATACATCGAAGAGGCCAGGGAACAGAAGAAAGAAGAAAGAAGCCATGCACCCAACACTAGAGCTGAAGACACATCCGAAAGCGGGGTCTCTGCCACGTCAAGAAGGTCGAGGAGTAAGGGCTGAAACCGGAAGTGGTTGCTCCTGATGATGTATTGAGCTAACTGGATCCTATAAAGGAGCTGTTGTGATAGCAGACCACGAAACACGGTTGTAATTCCTCATACATCTGTTTGTTTTGTACACCACCTGTTTTCGTCTTTTCCTATTTTTCGTAAATTCTCCCTAGATCGGTAGATAGATACATAGATAGTTTGAATTATGATACTTTGAAATATGTCGGAATATGTAATTCCTAAAACAAAGCTAGCAATTTTAATCAATTGTATTTAACAGCGATATATAACGAAAAATTGGCCATATAGATACCTACGTTATTTTATGTATTTAGTCGTGAGATATTTCCTCCATTACATATTACAACAGTTTTAGCAAAAATGCTATATATGTATATGTGTATGCAATAAATCTGTTTATAAGACGGATGCACATTTCGTTGCTGGCAAATCGGTATCTGTTGTATATTGGATGACAAATTACATATTTTCGAGCACAAGTTCCATACTCCTTAGAAAGTGAATGTGTTTGAAATGTTACTAAAATAACTATGAGTCCTTGAACTAGAGGAACGTAGAGTATTAGGCCCTCACTTTGCATTGACACTCTAGTCATTTTTGTTTATATGCTGCTGCGTGAAATTTAGGATATAAACCACTACCTGTTCAAAAGTTACCAACTGCACCCACAAATCTCTCCCTCCCTTTACCACTCTTACAGTGTCTTTCTCTCTCTTTCCATCCCTTTTTATATATATGTATGTATGTATATATGTGTATGTGTGTATGTGTGTATATATATATATATATATATATAGATCAATAAATGGTGGGGTTGTGTTGACCGCACGTGGAGAAATGATAAGTAAGGAAAAAATTTTTTAAAAAAGCAGAATGCTCAAATGAAAGAAAATTTTAATAAAATGAGAAAATGATAAAATATATAAATATATATTTATTCAACCGGTTTTCGTCATTGTATGACTTGTCAAGAATATTTATGTTTTAAGAAGTTATTTTAAAAATTAGAAAGGGGAAAAAAAGAAAATTGCATTGTTTTTTGTAAAAGAATAATGATAAAAATGTACAAAAATTAAAAAATAAGTTCTCCGATACATTGTGAGTTCGTTGTGTATCTTGAGTTTTATGGTTGTTTACCAAAAAATTACCTTGAGGTGTTAAGATCCAAAGGGATTAAGAGCATGTGATGTGTTGTGTTGTTAAATTCAGCATGTTGCAGGACAGGAAGTAGTAGTAATTGTGGTCCTGGTTCTTCAGTTCCTGTGTTGTGGGTAAGGGGAGACAACTCTTTTGAGTTCTTCAATAAAACCCAAATTATAAAACTATCATTTTAGCTTCATTTGCATTATCTTTTTTATATAATTGCTTGTTAACTTAACTTTCAGATTTTAACACTTTATTTATATTATTTTATAATAATATAAATCTGCATAGACAATTGCATTTCAAATTGTCATATCATTTATAATAAAAATGATAGTAATAACAACAATAGTAAACATGATATTTAAAGAGTTGTCTCCCCTTACCCACAACACAGGAACTGAAGAACCAGGACCACAATTACTACTACTTCCTGTCCTGCAACATGCTGAATTTAACAACACAACACATCACATGCTCTTAATCCCTTTGGATCTTAACACCTCAAGGTAATTTTTTGGTAAACAACCATAAAACTCAAGATACACAACGAACTCACAATGTATCGGAGAACTTATTTTTTAATTTTTGTACATTTTTATCATTATTCTTTTACAAAAAACAATGCAATTTTCTTTTTTTCCCCTTTCTAATTTTTAAAATAACTTCTTAAAACATAAATATTCTTGACAAGTCATACAATGACGAAAACCGGTTGAATAAATATATATTTATATATTTTATCATTTTCTCATTTTATTAAAATTTTCTTTCATTTGAGCATTCTGCTTTTTTAAAAAAATTTTCCTTACTATATATATATATATATATATTTATCTATCTATCTATATATATATATATATAGTATTCTGGCAGCTTCAACGAGGTGTGTTCTGTGTGTGCACATAAGTGCATTACGTATATATATATAAACATATGTGTGTAAGTCTGTATATATACACATAAATGTGACTGTGTAAGTTATTGTGTGGGGCGTGTGAGTGTATGTGCGTACCTCTCTCCGTTTATATGTGTCTCTATGAATGCTTATATATATATACACATATACATATACATATATATAAATATATATGTATATATATATGTGTATATATATATAAATATATATATATATATATTTGCTTAATATTGGTTCCCCTCCCTAGCGAGTAGCAGAACAATTATTTAAACCTACTCTAGTAGCATGTGTTGGCCTAAAGCAATCTTTTGAATTATTCCAAAATCCGTTGAGAATATGACGTAATGCAACAACTATAATTATGAGCAGGAATGCAGCCGACTCAGAACAAAAACATTAAAAAAATGAAACACAGTTCTCAAAAGACAATCGTGGGTTATCTCATACTTGATCTACATGGCACCACAAACCAATCTACTAGTCGACTGCACGTTATTGCTGTTTTAGTAATAAGTTCAGGAGTAGATTACACTGTAAGCTACCCATATAGGTTACAATTTAAATATGGCTCGGTACTTGGGGAATTCTCGGAATGAACCAGATAGCTGGTGATGAGTATTCCAATTGAAATCTGCTTGTAGGGTACAATAGAAGGGTTTAATTATATTTGTAAAGAATCGCAAGTTGTTCTTTTCTCGGCACAGGTTGCACATTGCTATCTGCTGCTTTTTAACGATACGTGATGTAAAGTGTGAGGATTGCGTATCCTGTTGAAATGTCGTCAACGAAAATTGAGAGTGTCTCAGAAGGCCAATAGAAACGTGGTCCCAGTATAGTTCCTTGAGGGACTCCGTTATGCTTTGAAGTGTCCTTGGACAGAACACTCCTCGTTGAAGCTGCCAGAATATTATATATATATATATATATATATATATATAGATATATATATATATATTATATATATATAGATAGATAGATAATATATATATATATATATATATATATATATATATATATATATATATATACATACACACATATATACATACACACATACACACACACACACACACATATATATATATATATATATATTCTTTACTCGATTACGTGCTTCAGCCTGTGGCCAAGCTGTTCCGTTAAGTAAACACACTGTTAAGTTAACACGCCAGCATTGGTTGTCAAGCGATTTGGCTGGATAAACACAGACACAAAAACGTACACACACACACACACGCACACACACATATATACATACACACATATATATATGTATATATATATATATATATATATATATACATATATACGATGGGTTTCTTTCTGTTTCCGTCTTCGGTCGGCCCGAGGCTACAGAATAAAACACTCGTCCAAGGTGCCATGCAGTGGGATTAAACCCAGAACCATATGGTTCGTAAGCAAGCTAATTACCACACATCTACTCCTACGCCTTATATGTATATATATATATATATATATATATATATATATATATATATATATATATATATATATATATACGTTCAGAAACACACAGAGACCTATACATATATATATATACATTTAAACATACTTATTAGTATTTATACGATGATATAAGTGTGAATGAATTTTTCCAAAATGTCTTATGGACATTTGTAACTCTTACACAGCTCTATTGCTTGACTATTCAGATTTTCTACACAATCTGTCTATTCTATATAGATCTAAGCGAAATCCAGAATGTTCCACTTTCTATAGCGTATTCACATTGAAATGACTATATCTAATGTTATCGATTCAAACACATTATATCTCATATTATCGATTTGCTCTGTTCGTATGGAAGTGACATTTTTGTATTTATTGACTAGCAAAGTTGCAATTTCTATATTCTCTTTCGGAATTTCTCTTTCGGCAGAGAAAGCCTATCAAAACTGACGATAATACGAGATTCGTAGCTCATTCACTGCACTTTTCTATATTTCATTCTGCGCCTTCTTTCTCAGTAACAGTAGACATCGTGTTATTTGCAGTGGTATGTGGGTTTTATTTATATTACTTTGATATATTATTTCCTCAATACGTGAAAAATATTCTCTTTGATATCTTTCCTCATTTTCTTTTCATACCCAACATCAGATAGAAAGATATTCTGACTGCCCGTTTGAGAGAGAGGGGAACAGGCACTACATGTATAAATACATTAATACAATCGTAAGTTAAACTTACTAATGCTGGCACATTCCTACACTGATATACACACAATTACAAACATTCACAACCACATATATTTGTAATATATTTATGTGATTGTGTGTATGTGTGTGTTTGTTTGTTTGCGATTGTGTTTGTGTGTGTATTTGTGAAGAACTCAAGTGTCAGTTAAATGCATTTTGAAGTCTGATGATTACTACGAACGTATGAAAGCGCTAATTGAACATTAGGAACATTACAAATTATGTTTAGTGATGGTGAACACACTTCAACATTGTAACACATATATATATTTTTAAAATACCATAATTATAACCGTGAGAACCAGACCATGTTTATATAAATATGCATACATACATACATACATACATACATATATATATATATATATATATATATATATATATATATATATATATATATATATATACGTACATATATATATCTATATCTAGATATTTATATATATATCATACTGGTAAAGTGCATAGAGACTAAAGTGTATACAACCATAAAATTTATTTCGTATTTATATACAGTATATTATAATGAACTACACGTGCTTCCGCTGCACCAACTATTCTTTCTTGCAATTGAAATATCGTGGGTGCAGCTTACTCAGAGACTTTGCATTTGGTCATCCTCGATGTCACGTGTACAAGTCTCCGTAATCTTAATTATTATTATAAATGCCAATTAATACTTCAGATATATTTAGCCATCCATTGAAGAGTACACGGAATTATCCACCAGAAGATTTCACGGAGCGAGGAACAAGTAATTGTAGCTACAAGCGTTAGATACTGATCGTCGTGGTTGCCCAGAAATTAATTCTAAGCTAATACGGTGTCCTCCCGCATAATACATCTCTCCAAGCAAATTCATATGTGTGTGTACGTGTGTGTAGCGTATTTGTTGTTCCTGCAATTTAATTGTGAACCTGATTATACACATTTCTGCATGCAAGTGATGAAGCAAATATTAAAATTTTGTATATAAATAGAGATAGGCTTACACACAAACTTGCAAACATACAGATATATGTGAAGTGCTATATGTGCGCATGCGCGTTCAGAAGCAATTTAATACATCGAATGAAATGAACTAAAGTGAAATGTTTGATTTGACAAGTGTTTCACCTGGTGATTTAGCCGTTTGTGTATTACCGAAGAGAATACTTGCAGCTCTCTCTGTTAAAGACTAGAGAATGGCATTTTATGGAAGATAAATCGTCCTTCGTTCCATGGATTAAAGAAAGCAGAATGACACTTTGATTCAATCTGAAATATGAGTTAGATGTTACGCAAGCTGTGTAGAACACAGCAAAGGGATTAATAAACAACATATATATTCCAAACGCATGCATCACAGTGAAAAATAAAATAAATCAGCTGCAATATTGATGAAATATAGCATAAAATTAATAGCCAATTTGACATATTGTGTTGTATTTATGTTATGTAGTCACAAGTGGGCACTAGTACGACATAAAAATGATCGATATGTTTCGAGACACGGTTTCGGCCTATTTTTTTAAAGAAAATCTTTCTACATATTGTGTATGCATATTTATATTTGTAGATATTTTATATGCACGCATATATATATATATATATTATATATATATATATATATATATATATATATACATACGCAAACAAACATATAGATGTATGTATATATATATATATGCATATATATATTTCTAATACCAGATATGCCGTAAAATTGGACATATTGTCCATTAACCATATAATGTTTTCACAATATGCACGCTACCCGAAAAAAGGTCGACAGAAATTTCTCATATCTGGCATTAGAAATTTTTTCGTTTGCCCTTAATTATGAATTGTTTATAGATTTAACTCTTAAAGGTATTTTTGATATGCTGGCCATTGATAAAATTTTTGGGGAAAATAATATTTTTTCGAAAAAAAAATTTTATCCTTCATTAGATATGCATATATATATATATATATATATATATATATATATATATATATACCGGAGTAAACACATAAATGTGAAACAAGGTGGAGAAAAGAGTACTCAAATACCAGTGGTAGAGTAATATGCTTTATTTTAAGCAGCAGAAAATTCAACAAAATCTGTTACTCTGAGTTTCTCGTTGCCGTTCATCAGACAGTTTCTAAAGGGCCAATCAAACAAGTCCATTTCTTTTTAAAGGTGTAGCGTTTGTAAGAGTATAGATTGAATTAATATATAAGTTCCATTCTAGCAAAAACTCGCCACCGATTCCGGAATTAGAAGCCTTCGAGAAAGACCTTTTCGAGCTTATTAGGAAAATTAAATTCCGCATATATACCAACCAATTGCAAAAAAACATGAGGGAAAATATTAAGGAGATTAACGACTCGAATAAGATCTTCGTTAATTCTGACAAGACAAGGAACTTATATGCACTTGATAAGGACGTTTATAAACGCCTGATTTCGAATAGTGTCACGGACACATACAAAAAAGACAACACGAATATATACAAAGAGGTGAACTTAGAAGCAAGAGGAATAGCTAACGATCTTAAGATTAGCGATAGGATTGAATACCTTTCACCACGACCAGCTTTTATTACTCTGAAAGACCATAAAGACAATTTTAGTAGAAACCCCAAATGTAGATTGATAAATCCGGCTAAAACTGAGATAGGAATTATTAGCAAAAATATTTTGGACCGTATTTTAGTTAAGTTAGATAGTGAAGTAGACTTGAGAATTTGGAAGAATAGTAAGTCAGTTATAGAGTGGTTTAAAGGTATTAGCTATAAGAATAATTGTCGTTTCACACAATTCGACATTATTGACTTTTACCCGTCGATATCTAGGACGTTGCTCCTAAGGGCATTGGACTTCGCCAAGCAGTATGTCAACATCGATAGCTCGGAAATTGAAATTATTATGCATGCGAGGAAATCGCTTCTGTTTTTCGAGGATTCCACCTGGATTAAGAAGACTGAGGATTCTCTTTTCGATGTACCGATGGGGTCATACGACGGGGCTGAATTATGTATGCTCATAGGAGCCTTTATTCTCCATAATCTAAAAATAGAATTCCCATTTATAGATGCAGGTCTATATAGGGATGACGGCCTTATAGCCACGCATAATCTAAACGGCCATGAATCAGATAGACTTAGGAAGGACCTTATAGCTTTCTTTCAAAGGATGGGCTTACGGATTACGATAGATGCTAACCTGAATAGTGTAGATTTTTTAGACGTAAATTTTAATGCAAGATCGGATAGATTTAAACTTTCCGTAAGCCCAATGAAAAGCTATCGTATATTAGCAAAGATTCGAACCATCCACCAGTTATCCTTAGGAACTTAGTCAGCAATGTAGGTAGAAGAATATCTTCAATTTCTTCGGACGAGGCAGCATTCCATAATGCTGCACCTTATTACGATAGCGCATTAAAGAATAGTGGATTCTCGGAGAAGATCCAGTTCAACCAGCTTAATGCTAATAATAATGCTGCACGAAGAACTAGGACCAGGAAAGTTTTGTGGTTCAACCCGGCTTTCAATTTGGCCGTAAAGACTAATATAGGTAAGGAATGTTTGAGATTAGTCTCTAAGCATTTTAAGCAGGGTCATAAATTCTACAGAATATTTAATAGAAGAACCCTGAAGGTTAGCTATTCTTGTTGCAGAAATTTCGCCTCTTACATTAGCCAACATAATAGGAAGCTAATTGAGATTAGACATGGTGCCGAGCCCATTAAGAAATGTAATTTCAAAAACGAAAGCTCCTGTCCATTAGAAGGGAAATGTCTAGTGAAAGGAGTAGTTTATAGAGCCAAGGTGCAAGTGGAAGGCTCATCGGAATACAAGACATACACAGGGGCTTCAGAAAATTCATTTAAAACAAGATTTTATTGTCATAAGAATTCTTTTAAATACCCAGAGAATAGGAAGAAAACCAGCCTAGCAAAATATATCTGGGAACTAAAAGAAAAGGAAGCCCCACCTTTCAACGTGACATGGAGCATTCTGGACAGGGCGGCACCATACAGGCATGGAGCTTACAAATATAATTTCAAGTGCAGGCTTTGCTTATTAGAGAAAATGCACATCTTATTCAAAGACAATAATTCTTTGAATCAAAGAAGTGAGTTAATGAACTTATGTAGGCACGCGGCTAAATTTAAAATGTCGAATATAAATATACCATATGGATAGAGTATATATTTTGTATTTTGATTTTTGATTTTGATTTTGACTCTTGAGCGCTACGACGGATCTATAGCAAAGTCTTATTGTTTCTACATATATATTAGGAATAACCTACAAACTTTGTTTTCATGTTATTGTATTGCATAGGATTACCTTGATTATTTATATTACCTTGATTATTTATAAATGACCCAAAATAGGATGTTATATTTTATTTTATATGTCTTTCGTATATATTTTTATTAATGCACCCATTTTTTTTTAAAGCAATGTTTTTTTTAAAAAAAAGCAATGTTGTCAAAATTAGAATCTCTCTCTATATAAACGGCAGTTTGTCTGTGCGTGTTTCTGTGTGTCTGTTTGCTTGTACCCTCACCCTGACCACGGCTTTCAACCGATTCTGATGAAACTTGACACACACATAGCCCAATGTCATAATTCAAAACTAACGCAGCGAAAATTTTGAAAAGTTCTCCCAGTTCTGAAAATTATCGATAAATTCGACATGGGGTCGAGAATCAGAAACACAAACCGCAAACTGTCTAGGGGAAGCAACTCCACCTTTTTTAACTAAATAAAAAATTTACCATCGTTTTTTTCCATTTTTTTGCTATTTTTTGGCTATAACTCTCTAAAAATGCTTTATAGTTATTTCCCTTACAAACCTGAGCAACGCCGGGCGATACTGCTAGTGTTTATATAAGTATGTGTATAGCAAAGCATATGTATTTGTAAGCATGCGTATCTGTGTATGTGTAAGTGAAAGTATGCTTGTGCTTAAGCACGCATACACACGACGATATGTATATGTATCAATTCAAACTTGTGTATGTATACTGGCCTCTATAGATGCCAATAACATCGCTACAAGTTTTTTCCCCACCCCTCCTTCGTTCCTTTTTCTCTCTTTCCCTTTCTTTCGTTCCCCTCCTTGCTCAGTATATGAGAATTGCTACATAGATGAATTTTAGCTTGCGTGCGAGACGGTTTGCGTGAATATATGTACACATGCTTTTATGTGTATAATTTAGATTCATATTCATACGTCTGTATATGTATGTATGGCGTTTACACGCATCCTTTTGTGTATGTTGATATATATATGTGGATTTTAATATAAATATGTATTGCAGTATTTATAACAGGTTTAATTTCTATGCATTAATTTGTACTGTCTTCATTAACGGCAATAGGTTTTTTCCTCGGTTTTTTCCTCGGATTTTATAATTTTTATAATTTTTATAAGTTTTTTTATATATATATACATATATTTTTGACCTTTTTGTTTATCGCTCGAAGATTGACCGTTTTTTCTAAAGGGCCAATCAAACAAGTCCATTTCTTTTTAAAGGTGTAGCGTTTGTAAGAGTATAGATTGAATTAATATATAAGTTCCATTCTAGCAAAAACTGTCTGATGAACGGCAACGAGAAACTCAGAGTAACAGATTTTGTTGAATTTTCTGCTGCTTAAAATAAAGTATATATATATATAGACAGAGAGAAAGATTGTTATATATATATATATATATATATATATATATACATACATACATTCATATATATATATATAATTTTTTTCGGATTATGGCTGCTGTAGCTTAGTGATGAGTGTGATTGACTCAGTGCTCAGCCTTTCCTCACTATAAAAAAGGCCTCACTATTTTCTTGCACAGGCATTGCACGATAACAACATTGGTTAAGCTTCATGCAATGACCATACTCGATAACGACGCGTATGCATGTCTCTGTCTCTCTTATTTACTCTTGTGTGTTCGTAAACGTTGTAAATTCTTGGCAGAGAAGAAGAAGTAGAAGAAGAAGAAGAAGAAGAAGAAGAAGAAGAAGAAGAAGAAGAAGAAGAAGGAGAAGAAGAAGAAGAAGATGAAGAAGAAGAAAGAGGGGAGAAGGAGGAGGATGATGAAAAGTAGAATGTGGAAATGCACTCCCGCATTCCTCCTCCTCCTCTTCATTCTTCTCCTTCATCTTCTTCCTTGCCAAGGATTCAGACCAACCACCAAAGAGAAGCAGTAAAAGCTCACTTAAAGGAAGTTGTACGCATACGACCCACAGAGAAGCAAATAGTGTGCTGAAGTAGCCCGAAAACATTATTACAACGCAATATTATATATTCTCCTAACAGCGAGCTGACAGGATCGTTACCACGGCGGGAATTATGCTTAGTTCCTATTTAGCTGATGTTGATTTTGCCAATCATCCTTTCGGGGTCGATAAATCAAGTATCATTTGAGCACAAGAGCCGTTGTAATCAACTAAACTACGCCACCAGTATTGCTGACCTCCTGCCAAATTTGTGAACCCACATTAGAATAGAATCTAATTTTGCAATGGGTACATACACCAACGTTTAATTATTAGTGCTTCAAATAGTATATTCTAATAATTATAATAAGTATCATTTTTTATATATAATGATATAAACATAAATACAAATACATACATACATATATACCTATATCTATCTATCTATCTATCTATCTATCTATCTATCTATCTATCTATATATCTATCTATCTATCTATCTATCTATATATCTATCTATCTATCTATATATCTATCTATCTATCTATATATATATATATGTATGTATCTATATATACATATGTATGTATATATACATGTGTTTGTGTATACAAAAGAATACGCACACAAATACACACACATATATACATATGTACATACATACGAAGTGAACACCGAAGATATCATCTGCGTCACAAGCAGTTATGCGAAAATGTCATCACGGTATTATCTACCGATGACACATGATGTTGCAGCTAGGTCATTAGATAATGAAATCACTTGAAGAGATAACCCCAAGGACAAAGAAATAATAACCCACAGTATGGTAAAAGCCATAGACATTCATATTAAAAAGGAGTACAGCTAGAATGTCCCAGTAAAGATCTTAATAATATGTAAGCATACTTGATATAAAGAATTGAGAAACCCTGTGCAATTGTGGAAATTACATGCCCAGCGATTGTTAACATAAAGCTGAGGATCAGTGGAAAAGATAATACCTACGCTGAACTATTGCGAAATCTATAGTTACTGGAACTAGATTACAAGTTCAGGTTTATACCTGTAATTATTTGGCCCTTGAGTATGTAACACACTGCCTAAATACCAATATTGGGATATTGGTCTTCTGAAAATCAGAAAGGAGAAAGCTAATTCTAGAGAAAGCTAATTCTACAGATCCAATCCATTACTGGAACTGTAAAAATTTATAAAAAATTCCAGAAGTTTATCATTTAAATATATATGAGCATGACTTGATATGCAACTATATACATAGTAATCTATATATATAAAACTCAACTTGTGTGTCTGTGTGTGTATCTGTGTGTGTGTATGTGTGTTTAACTTCCCGGCACATCTCCTCCTAGCCAACAAATCGTAGAACCACCAAAAATGGGTCACTTAGAGTTTAGGCTAATGTAAATTGAACTGCGCTATTTCTGTTCCGAAATTCATCTCGCAAGTGCAAAACTCGATAATGTATTTGTTTAGGCCTTTTCCCATGTATTGAATAATGAACTTTACTCAGTCAGCTGTTTGACATGAACTGTGTTCACCACGCGTGCAAACATGCGTAAATTGCATGAAAAATAAAAAAAAATCAAGATATAAAAACGAATCGCTGTAAACATTGTAGAAATTTAGCAAAGAAATGAATTTTCAGGATGTAGCCTGGAGGGTTTTTTCGTATTAATCGTTTGGACTTTGTGAACACATACCAATTGTTTTCATAACATTTTAACCGGTTGAATTAAATGTGACCATTTTGCGTTGAGTCTGGAGTTTGAATCACTTTAACCAAATTTTAGCAGGTCGGATTTTTGATCATCACGATACCTCGCCTGTAACTCCCTGAAACTCTCCCCTGAAATCCCCGTTGAGAAATCTATTATATATATATAATACTTTGGATGTGACTCCTGAGAAAGAGTAAAAGTAATTATCCGATGAACGAAGGGTATTACTGCTAGTAATACATAAATCAAAACATACAAATCTGCACATATACATGCATACATACAAACATACATACATACATACGTATATATATACATGCAAACATATACAAATACATATATACAAAATACCCTGTGGTTGCTCTTGAAATTCGAAAGAATGAAGCTTGGATCTGGGTTAGAAATTGGCTATTTCTCTATTGGCAAGAAATCTTGAAATAAAGCTGAAATATGACACCCACATACATACACACAATTCTGTTAGCAGGTCGTCATTTCATTGGAAATGTCTTCACATTATTTTGTGTTACTGAAAACTTATAAGGTGTTATGAGAAAAATTGCATCTCCAGTATTGTTTCTTGTATAGAACTATAAAGAAATAAAATTTGATTATCAAGCGAAATAGTTTTCTTATGATTGCGGGAGGCAAGTATTGCTTCACACTGAAATTGTCTTGGAGGAAACTAGTCGAAAGTGCATCAGTCTCAATAGATTTAAACAAGCAAAAATCATATGATTGCGAAGGATTTGATATTGTATTATATGATGGATGTGTTATTTTCTATAAATATATTTTTGTAGAGAATAAATTGTCGTAAATAACGTTAGGTTTGCTTATTCAATAGTCTGTTGCCAATTTTTGAAATTGAATTTTCAATAAAATAGGTAAATTTTACTAATTAGGCGCAGGTGTGGCTGTGTGGTAAGACGCTAGCTTAGTAATCACATTCTTCCGGGTTCAATCCCACTGCGTGTGACCTTCGGCAAGTGTCTTCTACTACAGCCTCAAGTCAACCAAAGCCTGTGAGTCTATTTGGTAGAGGGAAACTGAAAGAAGGCAGTCGTAAATATATATATATATATATATATATATATATATATATATATGTATATGTGTGTGATTCTGTGCTTGTCTCCGCGCATAGATGCATACATACATACATACTTACATGCATACATACATTCATACATGCATACATACATACATACATACATACATACATACTACATACATACATACATACATACATACATACATATATATATATACATATATATATATATATATATATATATATATTATATATATATTATATATATATATATATATATATATACATAAATATATGTATGAAGAATGACACATGTCTCTGGTCTTTTAGACTGTCACTCATTGCATGCAGAGATATTAAGCTGCATTTGCTGTCTCTGATTTTTTTCCAAAAACAAATATCTAGCCTAATATTCTCATGTACTTAGAACTAAGATTCTACTGTACTTAAAGTATAGCACCCGAGAACATTTAAAAAAATTAAAATACATTATATTAGGTACATTTCAGATAATTCATTTTTTCTATTATGAGAATGTAAAAAGAAATAATCCACTTCTTTTCTAGATCATGCAATACAATTACTGAATATTCTTTTGTTAAAAACATATTTGAATTTAAATGAAACCCGACCGTAAATTTATTTCCTTTAAAATTAATGATTTCTTAGGGAGATGAGAAATGTAGTTATACTTGTAAAATATATTAGATCCTATATCTTCATTGTATATAAAAGTATTTTATAATGAAACAAAGTACATGATACGATCGCGCCAAAAAATAGAAAATGACCAAAATTCATTAAAAAAATAATCATCTATTTAATAGTGAATAATATTGTAATGCCACTTTTATATATACAAGAAATAAATTAGTTATATCTATATATAATTAGAAACATTTAGATATTGTAATGCCAATTTTATATATACAAGAAATAAATTAGTTATATCTATATATAATTAGAAACATTTAGATGTATGATAATATATCAAATATATAGTAAGCAGAGAATCTGATTATATGCATAGGGAAGCCATGGCTAATTAGTAAAATTAGGTGAAAATCATTAAACTTGAAACGTCAGTAACATTTTTCTGTAATAAGTATGAATGCACGCATATATATATATATATATATATACGCAAGCATATATACAATTAGAAATAGATTTGTATATACATTCCACCTCACTCCTTATATATGTCTTTGAATATAATTGTTTGCCTGTCTGTCTATCTATCACTTTTATGTATATATGTATGTGTGTTTATATATATATATATATGTGTGTGTGTGTGTGTGTGTGTGCGTGTGTATGTGTGTGTGTATGTGTGTGTGTATGTGTGTGTTACAACATAACACACTCTCACATATACACAGCCAGATTACGTATGCATACGTAATCTGGCTGTGTATATGTGAGAGTGTGTTATGTTGTAAAGGAACATTTTACATTGTATGCGTAGGTGTGGAAACCTTCGGAGGCTATTATAATATGCCAATAATATCTCGTACTGGTAAATTATTTGTTCCATGCAACAAATTGTTATATGAATTGCTTGTAAAGCAGCACGTGATGTACCATGAATCATTAGTCTTCAATTTCGGAAGAAATTTTTGAAAAAAAATAATATCGATTGCGCATATGATTGAACCATACACTTCATCCCGTTGTTAACCTTGTAATTACAGGCCTCGTTACGTAAAGCATGCAATAACAGGGCGTAATAATGGCTAAGTTTGTAGCAATCAATCGTTTTATGAGGCAGCGTAGTTAGAAGTGCGTAACTGCAAGCCGCATTCTACATGAACATGGAGATGCTGACTTCGATAATTATTTCTGCTTATTTGTGCAGTTTTAGCAAAAGAAGCTAAGATCCCTCATCGGTATATTACTGGGAAAGATAACATGGGTATGTCGGATGCCTTTTCTAATTCTGGCTGCTGACGCTTAATTACGAAATCACCATTAATAATCTCATGTTTCTAAAAACAAATTTCAAGAGCATTATGAATTGGACGTATAAAGATATCTTGCACATTACAAATATCGTTCTACTAACGACCAGTACGATAACTGAATCGAATGAATACTTCATAGCATAAGAAATAATACAATAAATTCCTTCGTGTTTCACTAAAAAAATATCAGCTCCCATAAAAACAATCTGCTCCTGATATTTGCTTCCCTTTCAGATGTTCGTCAAATACATAATGGTATGTGAAGTACAAATTCTTTTCCAAAATATTTTGGTAGAAATTAACACACATCGCGCAATGATTAACATTTAAAATTCTGTTTCAATATTCGACTGTGGAGGGAATATAAGTTGTTTGAAATGTAGGCAAATTTCCATTGTTGAAAAATAATTTGGTTAGCTTATTAGTTTTAGGAATAAGTATTGAAGCTAATTAGATTAATGCCCTGGCTTTTAATAAAGGTTTAATTACTTCACTTATAGCAATCGATGAAGTGAGGATGTTTGAATGTCCCCTCAGGCAAAACTAATTAATAGCCCCTCTCAATAGGAATTTTATTATAACTGACTATGTATATGTAAACGTGTTTCTATGGGTATAGAATGAAATAGAATAAGGATTGCTTGTTTCTGTGTATGAATGTATGTACGTATGCATTATGTACGTATGTATGTATGTGTGTAGGTATGTGTTTGTCTATGTATCCATCTATCTATCTCTTTATCTATCTACACTTCTCATTCCCCCTCTCTTTCTCGCTATATATATATGTATGTATATATATATATACATATACATATACATATATATATATATATATACATATATATACATTTATATACACACACACACATATATATATATATATATATATATACATCTAATATATACATAAATATAAACATATAACATATATACATGACACACACATGCACATACACACACGCGCATATAGAAATTTATACGCACATATACACTAACTTTAAGTTGTAATAATTGTCTTGCTGGCATACCCATTATGTAGCATTAGATTGCAATTCTTTCTTTTCTCATTTTCTAAACTGATGAATTTATAAAAGGTATTCTGTAAGAATTTAAGGAGTAGAGCGTCCAATTACCTGTATGACAGACTGCTTCATGGCCTGAACGGACAAAATGGCAAATGATCTTTCCCGGAGGATGGCGCGTGAGAAGCGCAGGAACATTCTCTCTGATTCACGGGGCTCGGAATTGTCTTCAGCCATATCCACTCCGATAAAGGTGAGCAGCGATATGAACCGGAGAAAACAAAATCCTGAGAAGAGCCAGCTTGAATGTTTGCTTATATCAGCCTGGCCATCAGCAGAGTTGATGCTGAATTTCATTTGCTTCATTTTGAGGAGTCGTGTTGTTTAGAATACATAAGCAGTGGAAAGTATCATTCCCACCTCCCATGTAAAATAACTAAATTTTTAAGCATCTTAAATAATGTCATATTCCACTTCTTAAACTTAAAATAATATATGGTATTTAACACATTTGATCATTATGATAATATGGGTTAAAAACGATTATCAAATGAATGTAAAGGAATAAAATATAAATGCTTTTGTTTGAAACACGTCTAACAGATAGGACACTTATGTTACATCTATATCCTAAACTAAGTCCTCTCTCTCTCGCTCTCTCTCTCTCTCTCTCAGATATATTCCGTGTTTATATAATCCTCGACTAAAAACGCTCTCTTCGCCATATAAATTTTTCTGCAAATAATACGCACTTAAAGATAGCTGGAGACAAGTCTACACCTGCACCTGACTGACAATCCACAAGATGACTAGAATGCATTTTTGGGAACTGATATTACATGTTCTAGGGCAAAAAACATGCCCGTCAAACCCGGATCTTAAGATCGATTTAACATCATAGCTATGGGCTACGGCAATAATATAATCTTTACTTTAATATCAGTTACTTATCTTTTGTTAGTGAAACGTACAGTTTGTTAATAAAATCACTTCAAATTATGTTCAAGATATGTGCTAAGATATAGGTGTTATGTATTCATGTATAAAAACGGAACAAAAATATAATACGATTTCATTAAAAGCAGAGAAAATGATAAAGGATATGGTTCTTTCAGTTTGCTTGCATACGGATAAACATTTTATTTGTGTGTATACCAAAGCAAGTGGGCATGATTACGAGTCGTTATGGTATACAAATATTTAAAATTGTTTACCACTAATATTGAGTGATATCTATCTGTGTGTCTATATAACTATCTCTGCCTCTGTCTGTCTGTCTGTCTGCCTCTCTCTCAGTGTATATATATATATATATATATATATATGTGTGTGTGTGTGTGTGTCTGTGCATGTATGTGTGAGAATACATCTACACATGCACATACACACACATTTATAAACTTTTGTATGCAAACTTGGTTGGATGCCTGTAAACACATTAGACATCCATATATTACTGCT
This sequence comes from Octopus sinensis, assembly GCF_006345805.1. NCBI lineage: Eukaryota > Metazoa > Mollusca > Cephalopoda > Octopoda > Octopodidae > Octopus > Octopus sinensis. The sequence goes on along the minus strand of NC_043001.1, from coordinate 95,591,979 downwards.
AGAATGTATTGTCACTTGGTTCTAAAGAATATATACATGTTTTATGATATATAGGGTTGATGAAGACGTAGCTTTATTTAAATATTTATCTGATGCAGAATGTTTCAGTGGAAGAAATATAGTAGAAAAAGAAAGCATAAGAATAAAGGAAAAAAAATCGCTAATATAGGGCAGATAAAAATGAGAAGCAACAGCAAAAACACTCAGTAAATTCAGTTCACGAAAAATGTAGATATACCAAAAACGTTGAATGTGTGAAAATCTTCTCTGTGAGTTACGTAAACGGGCAAAATGAATTTAACAGAAATATAGAGGCTTCAAAATGAAATATGAAATTTTAAATTCTAGAGTATATGTTATACTTTAATATACATATATGAATATATATATATATGTATGTATATATATATATATATATATATATATTATATATATATATATATATATATATATAATATATATATATATATATATATATGCATTTGTGGCTTTATATATTTTTAAGTATCGAAGTATGTCTTTCATACATTTGGCCCCAGATAATGGATAAGCTCGTAAATATATATGTATATAAACACAAGCAATTCTCTCACCTCACGCATCCATCCGTATTATTATATAGATATATATTTAAGAACGTTATTATGATATTTATATCTCATATATTCGGAGATATCAAATCGCTTAATACTCTATCTCATCCTGGAGTTCTCTGTCTTCATACATCTGCCTTTACTCTCTATTCCATGCAGCTGCTCTCCTGCTCAACCTCTTCCTCACATTCTCTCATACACAAAGTATATTTCTCACAGAAATATAAACATGATGCTCTCGGAATGAGTGCATGTGTATGCACATGTTTGTCTGTGTGTGTGTGTGTGTGTGTGTGTGTATGTTTAAGTGTTTGTGTATGTTTATCAGTTTGTATGTATGTTAGTGTGTATGTGTGTTAGTGTGTATGTGTGCTTGGGGGCAATCAGAAAGATTGTAAATATAATCAACATATATAGTGTTTTTTAATGTTGTTGTTATTGAAACAAATCTCAGGTTAGTTCTTATTTCTTGTAGGAATGATAAGGCTATTATTATTATTATTATTATTATTATTATTATTATTATTATTATTATTATTATTATTATTATTAATATTATTATTATTATTATTATTATTATTATTATTATTATTATCATTATTATTCACACTGAGGACAGCACGATTGGGTGTTAAATGCTTATTGTCAAGGATTAATTCCTTATGTACATTTTGTTAATATTGCTTCTAACATTTAAGGAGGAGGCAAGCTGGCAGAATCGTTAGCACAACGAGAAAAATGCTTAGCGGCATTTCCACTGTCTTTACGATCTGAGTTTATATTCCGACGAGCTCGATTTTGCTTTGAATCTTTTTGGGATCAATAAAATACTGGGGTGTATCTAAGCGACCCCAGTGTTGCTGACCGTGGACCAAAATTTCAAGTAAATATGCTTTCTAATATCTACTACGTTGTGATAGTTGACTTTTGAAAGATAATTTTGTGATATTTCGAAGATTGTTTAGTGTGCTCAGTTGTTATTTCTTAATGTGATGTACAATTGTTTGTGGTGGTTGAATATTTGTATGCGATTCGTTGCTGTTTTCTTTCCCTTTCATTTATAAGCTTGGAATAAATAACGATTTCGCTACAGATCATGTTGGTTTGTGTGAGTGTGTTTCTGTGTGTTTATATAATGATCAGTGGGTAATATGGGATTTTGCTAATGTTTTACTCTGGCATTAATGAACTGAATACTTCCTCTCCGAAGAAAGAACAGTTGTCTTACATGAATATCTCTCTTCAATGACATATCATGCCCATGCTCATTTACTCTCGAAGCAGCTCATACTTTACGCATTATTTATAATCGGTTATTTACTATACCTTTTCTCTAATCAATTGTCCATTATAAATTCAATTCCGTAAAATGACACAGAGTTTTGCTTCTTCAATCTCACAAACGTATATCAACACGCTCAAACATGAAATACTTACGGCATATGTGCTTCAAAACCACCTTTTGCAGTTGCAATTGTGGCTGGAGGTTTATTGGTACAATAACCCGAATATTTATTATAAATACATGCGTTACATCATTATACGGATTTATATATGTGCATGTAAATATATATATATATATATATATATATATATATATATATATATATATATATTTATATATATATAAGTTTTTTATATATATATACATATATTTTTGACCTTTTTGTTTATCGATCGAAGATTCACCGTTTTTTCTAAAGGGCCAATCAAACAAGTCCATTTCTTTTTAAAGGTGTAGCGTTTGTAAGAGTATAGATTGAATTGATAAATCAGTTCCATTCTAGCAAGAACTGTCTGATGAACGGCAACGAGAAACTCAGAGTAACAGATTTTGTTGAATTTTCTGCTGCTTAAAATAAAGTATATATATATATATACATATCTATATATATATATATGTGTTTGTGTGTGTATATATATACGTATATATATACATATATATATGTATATATATAAGTGAAGGCGCATGGCTCAGTGGTTAGAGCGTCGAGCTTACGATCGTGAGGTGGTGAGCTTGAATCCCGGACCGGGCTGCGTGTTGTGCTCTCGAGCAAGGCACTTTATTTCACGTTGCTCCAGTTCACTCAGCTGTAGAAATGAGATGCGACGTCACTGGTGCCAAGCTTTATCGACCTTTGTCTTTCCCTTGGATAACACTGGTGGCGTGGAGAGGGGAGGCTGGTATGCATGGGCGACTGCTGGTCTTCCATAAACAACCTTGCCCGGACTTGTGTCTAGGAGAGTAACTTTCTAGGTGCAATTCCATGGTCATTCATGACCATATATATATATATATATATATATATATTATATATATATATATATATTAGAATGTATGTATATATGTATGTTTGTATAGAGGCAAACTGTGGATGTGTATATCATTTTGAGAAAAGCTATTGAACATTTTATCACTGTGTATTACAAGAGTGCACGTCTGCAAAAGAACTCTGCAAGAAAATCGTTTTAATGGCGAAGCATGGTCTCAGAACAAAATCAAATAAAATAGCATATAATTTCAATAAAGTTTATTCCCATCTGTGCTATTTTATGTACCGAATTATGTACATCTTAGATTTTATTTGACATCAAACTGAAAGTAATCCATATACAAAATTGAATTATTTATTTCATAAGATCGGTTAGTTTTAGTTTTATACACGCGGATGTTTCGAAATTGAAGCTAATACGTTGTCATTCAGTTTTGAATTAATAATATGAAATTAGGAAATATTCAAATACTTCGAATCCGTGAAAAGAATTGAACTAAATACACCGCAGTACAATGCACATAAGAGCGCACATATTCACACAAATAATATATATATATAATATATATATATATATATTATATATATATATACATCTATATAAATATATACGTGCAAATATGTATTTATGTATGTACTACATTCTATATTACGTTTCATGTTTATCTGCAACGATGGTTTAACAATGTTTTGTAAGAGAGTTGAATTATATGAAAATTGTTTGATAGTCTCACTGAGAAATGTTTCTCGTTGGTAATATAAAGTTAGAATTGTAACACCAGATAATCATGAAATAAGTTTCGATCGAAATTTACATCGGTTATAAACCGTGCATTAAGCAAACATAGCAGAGCTTCTGAAAACGAACTCGCAGATAATTGGCTATGAAATAATATATAAAATTTTTCGTAGTTCTCAGAACAGTGAATATTGCCTACGGAACAAAAGCGATAATATTTTTGAGTCTCCTAATGGTTTATATTATATAATATAATTACAGCTAGAGTATAATAATATACGGAAGATAACAAGAAAATAATATGCAGAATTTAAAGCGGCAATACAGTAATGCATGAAGAGGAAAAGAGATTGAATTACTAAGTAAATAAATATATAAATGTCAGATTAATAAAGACTACTACGTGCCAATCTTGGGATGTAAGAGAGGAATATTAGATATAGCAAGTCATGAGGAAATGTGAATATGTTCAGAAAAGCAATGAATAAACGGAATCGAAGAACAATACTTCAAAATTATACGATATCCGGAATAATGTAATTCAAGGAATTAAGTTTGAATGATCCTACAGTTAAAGAGAGATGTCCATGTTTATATGTAGTATTTAGTTTTGCCAAAGTTTATATACGCGTACACACAAACATATATGTATCGACGTATATATATATATATATATATATATATATTGGTATATATATATATATATATATATATATATATATTATATATATATATATATATAATATATATATATATATATATATATATATATATATATATACATATATGTGTGTGTGTGTGTGTGTGTGTATCTACTTATCTCTCTCTCTGTATATATATATCATTTATAAAAGTGTATATTATACATACACAAAGAGGTGACTCATTACAGGTTGCCTTATATGCTAGAGAGTGCATTCAACCCCAACCCATGTTAAAATAAAGTTAATCCCATACTCCAGTTTCTGTATAAATGAACACATAAATTAATTTGTCATCTGTACTTCATCTGTGGGATCTCCTAAGATAATGCTTAATTATATAGGAAATACGTAACGAAATTCCACATGTGCTCCATACTTACACATTATATTTTCAAATCAATCCAGCATATGCAATCATATAGGCAGCAGCAAATAATAAATTTAGAACTGCTTACCAAGCTTTGAAATCGTGAAAATTTTACTCTGAAAATTATAAGGGTAGAAAATTTAGAAGAAATATTTCCTACCGGGGCTTAGCATATTTTCATATATGAAAGCATACAGTATTTATACACAAAGAGGCGACCCTTTACTGGACGCCTTACATGCTAGATAGAGCAGCGTAACCCAAATCACGAATAAAATTAATTCGAAACAGAATGAAAACAAGAATTATTTACAGTTAATCCCAAATTCGAGTTTCTGTATCAATGAATAAGTAATTAATTTGTCATCAGTATTTCATCAGTGGGGACGCCTTAGGCTACCATTCATCCCATTAGAACTTCCCTGCTCACATTCCGGGTAACGAAACTTTCTTTAATAGGCCCGTAGCGTCTCCAAGCATACCACTGAATACAGTTCCTGACTAAATGGCACATTCACACGGATTCCTCATGATCCAGAGGCAGAGAACTTGATATGATTCAAACCCCTACTCTTTTCAAATTAAATTTATGCTAAACACTTTTTGAAATCTTTTTCAAAATCTTCAATTCACTTTCCAATACCAGCATATATACGACTTTAATTTTAGTGAAGCCGTCATTAAAATTTCGTAATTAACAGCCACAAACCTCGAAACTATGATAGCTATTTCTAATAGAAGTAGACCTCGTAACTACAGCTACAGTTAAACACAGATCGGGCTTCCAACTTAACTATGTAAATTTTAATAACTACGTTTTATCGTTAGTAATCGACTGGGCACAGAGCAGTATCATTCGGAGTGGTAACTATGGTGAAGCGAATTCGAAACTTTATCCTCCTGAGTTCTGGGGATGCTTGAAGTCCGCAATTCTTTTATTGTTTTTGAATCTAATGTTGTTATATTACGAAGGTGAGGGTTAACTGAGTATAATCAATTTAACTAACTCGAATTCAAATACATTAGCCAGCATTGTTAACCGATATGAGCGAGCACGGTAATAATTAGGATTATATATCTATCTTTCTTAACTATTTTATCAAATTTATTTTGATATATATATATATAGGTGAGAGAGTTGGTATGTGAAAGCACGTCGCTGGATGTTTTAAAAGGAAAAGAGAATGATAAAACTACAGAACGCATGTGATATATAGTTAAAGAATAAATTTAAATCGTTATGTTAGAAAGATGTTATAAAATTTTGCATATAGTAACATAGTTTTTGGAGAAATAACCGGTTTCGTATTTTCTCTTCAAATTTCTCAAATTTCTTTACGTATATAGTGTCATGCCTTCGCTATGTTGTGAAATATGGAGCTCCAGACAGGGGAAGTTAATCGGCGATTTTTCCGGTATAAGGGAGCTAATCAAAAATGTTGGGAATGACTAGGCTTGATTAATTTAACATGATTTGGTTTAAAAGGAACAGAAAGTTATAAGTGGTTAGGTTTTGCTTTATAGTATATATATAAATGTATAGTTATGGTTTGCTCTGTTAAGAACGTAGTAGAGTAAAGTATAAATCTGGTCCTACTTCAGATATCAAACAGTGCTATCCAGTAGTAGTATTATACTTACCTATAAATTAGCGTTTGGGTTTCTATAGTGTGTGAATATATATACATACATATATCAAATATACAATAATAGATGGGAACTAAATATGTTAGCCACTTCATATATGTCTGATTGTCAAACGTACATTCTCAATTTAAAATGTGAAGTATGATAAGAATTTAATATTTATTCCTTCAAATAAAGATGTTCAATTTTTCTTTGAGAAATCTTTCGATGTTTTCTTTCCTTTCTGAACGTGATGCACTTTCGGAAAATATCATATGGTTGAAGTATGTTTGCAAGATTTTACAACCTTCAGTGATTACATCGTGATACACAGCGTAGAATATCTACTATTTCATTATATCTAAGTAATTATAATCTTTTTACGATGGTAATGAATGAGGAAATTAAATTCAAAACTCTACAAGAATATGATATAGCACTTGACGTAAACAACTCCTTTTGAAAGGATTAAATTACAAATGATATTGTCACATGTGTATGTGTATATACACCAATATGTGTGCATTTAAATGTGTTGATGTCCATATGTATGTATGCATGTATATAAATATACATACATATATATATGTATATATGTATATATATATATATATATTCATATACATTTATATATACATATATGCATGTAGTATTTAAATAAACATATGTATTTATATATATCTGTGCGTGTGTGTATTTGTGTGAGCTTATACAAGCACACGTACATACACACCCACACACACACACACACATACATATATATATATATATATATATATATATATATATATATATATTATATATATATATACATACATATAATTGTTACATCTGTTTGTTGTTTTCATATCCGTCTTCGTCTTTTTTTATAAATTCTCACTATATATATATATATATATATATATATATATATATATATACATATAAGTGTTACATCTGCTTGTTGTTTACACACTCGTCTCCGTCTTTTTTTATAAATCCTCACTATATATATATTTAAGTACATGTACATACATACGTATGCATACATATATGTGTTTATGCGTGTGTGTGTGGAGGCGCGCGTGCATGTGAGTGGGTGTGTGTGTACGTACACAATGGAAGTTATTTTAATCCCTGTTATATTACGAATGAACCGAACATGAATTTATTCAATAAATTTTAGTCATGAAAATGAAAAATATGGCAAACATTTTGCCATATTCTTGCTGTGTTTCGCAACAGCTTAACATGAAGGAAAATGACAATTACATGCTATATCTACAACTGAAACTCTCTTTTCAGATGCCTGAAAATATCACTCTCAATGCTTTAAATATATTCACATATTTCTGTTTGTAATTGTTAGCAGTTAAACCAAATTATTTAGCCTGGAACTTTTAATATACAAGGACTGAATTTTGGCGGCGAGCCGAGAGCGAAGAATACTTAGCGGCATTTCATCTGTCTTGATATTCTGAGTTCAAATTTCGCCGAGGTCGACTTTACTTTTCATCATTTCGTGGTCAATAAAATAGGTACCAGTTGCGTACTGAGGTCGATGAAATCGAATTACCCGTCTTCCAATGTTACTCGTTTTGTGCTAAAATTTGAAACGAAAATATTAGGACTAAATTATTTTCTGACTCCATTAGAACACTTCGGAGAAATTTTATACAAAAAACAAAAAACATAAATTCTAAACAGCTGCTTTAAATTATCTTAATTAGAAGTTTGAAATCAAATTTTCTTTTGTTGTAGGAGACCCGAAGCATGCAAATATTCTCAAGTTTACTAAATAAAGCTCTTTGAATTCTAAATCCAATCATGACAGCAGACTGATAAATATTTCAAATTTAATTTGATTTAATCTTTCCAATTTCTGAAATATCTTTGAAATAGTCGTAGATTTTCGAAACATTTACATGTAAAAAGTATGGACATGATGATCATATCGACCTATAGAAGAGATAACAAATCTTTTCTATTTAGTGATTATTTTACCGTCTCTCATGTAATGTGTTGGAACGAGTAAGTATACTTTTGTTTTTGGATAATATTGGGTGACTCTAAATCCGATGGTAAGAAGACTTGATTTTGTATTTTTAATACTTCATTATAACCACGAGTATAAATAGTATATACTTCCAATATGTGAAGTCTTTTTATTCTATGGTATTTCTGTTCAGTCAATTCATTAATTTCCTCAATCTCAAAGTGTGTATAAATTATAAAAGGAAAAATATTTTCGAGACAATTTTGTTATTATTATTTTTGAAACTGCGGTTGTACTGTATAATTAATTCTGTTCACTAAGCAGGAATTGGTGTGCATTTCCTGATATTTTGCCTCAACAGTTTCCGTTACCTGTATATTAAGATGCAAATTATATTCCAGTATAAGTTTACAAAAATGAAAAGGATAGACAAAGAAAATGTGCGGACATTTTCATAAAGAACGGTCATGATTTCTATCCCAATATATATAAATCTGATGCTGAAGAAATTATATAATGGAATGAAATATAAAAATGCGCGATATGTAGATGTTAATGAATTTTGCAATGATTTAACTATAGATATTCATGTGATTAATCTCTAAATGTCTTCTAACTAAGAAAGAAAGCAACTTAGTAATAATCGCAGTAAGTAATATCTTTAAGTAATAACTTAAATATTGCCTTTAGCATAAATATTAGACGCTCAAGGTATTACTTAGAAGTAGTATCGGAGCATGTGCGATAGGAAGAACTTGAACATACTAATACATACTAATGATTCTGACATACCACAAGCAAACAAATATATGTCGAAAGTTGTGTTAGAAGAAAATCAGTTGGAATAATAAGAACGGAGAAATGAAATTGGATAAAAAAAGAGGATTTAAAAAACCCGACTTGCTAATGTAGCTACATGTTGTGCGAATAACAATTACGAAAGAGAATCGTCTCTAACTGATATCTAATAATTTATAATATTCTAGAGACTAAAAGAGAAGGAAGATAAATCACAGTACACACTGTGAAGCCCGCCAAACAGATACAAAAACGAAAGAATTTTTTAATTGATGAACGGGAACTCAGCATGTAATAAAATACAATATTATAATTAGTTGCTTAAAATTTGGAGCTGTGAATTAAGAAATAGCCGCCTCGTTTCTGCTAATCAATTTTCATAGAAAATAGAATAAAATTAGATATATTTTAGGTTTGGTACTTTTATGCACTGTAAATTAATTTAGCGTTATGAGATACCGACAGTAAAATGTTATTTAAGCAATATACAAATATCAATATACAATATAAAATGACATATGGACATTCTAATTTAGAGAACAAATATTAATGTAATATAATTTATACTTCGCACTTGTAGGTGGCAGTAACTAACCGGCAGGCTAGAGAAGCAGAGTCGAAATAAAACTTCAGCTTTTGTGCCTCAAAATGATGGGTCCATCTAGAGAAAATATGATCACTTACAAAATTTTAATACTTTTCTGCAAAGATGAGGGAAGCATTTTCTTCAGTATTTTGTCTTTCATTAGAAATATACACCCGGCGATTTTATATGAATACACACAAGTAAATTATTTACATATCTCTTTTCATACAGACATACATATATACAACATGAATGTAAAAGAGTATAATATTTACCACAATAATCTCAGCCATAAAGGTTTTAACAGTTGATCTGATCGCTCTAGTACTATTGAGGACGTAAATATATCAATACCTGTTGCCAACCGGTGGAGGTGTGTTCAAACATGCGAAATCCCATACGTACACATATATACATATAGACATACATAAGTACTTGTATATATACGCGCATGCATATATGTACACGCACAAAACTGCACAGACACAGTCACACTCACATACCCACTGGCACAGAAACGCGCACACGCACAGAAACATAACACAAATACCCACAGATATATATATATATATATATATATATGTAAATAGATAGATAGATATGCATACATGCATACATACATGCATGCATACATACATACATACATACATACATACATACATACATACATACATACATACATACATACATACATATATAAATAGATACAAATACACATAAGCACACCTTCGCAAATATCCAGTGTGCGTGCACAGAGTCTCAGTCTGCCGAATTCACTCGCAAGGAATTGGTTGAGCGACCATGCCATGTAGCAGAAGTCATTTAACCTATTCTAATATAAAACTCCATCATCAAGTACCAAATCCTCTAAACTGCCATCTTCTACCGCACCATGTAGCTAAAGCTCACGCCATTCTTTGTTTTTTTCTGAACTTGTTACATAGTCCCCAGTCTGGGGCATTGCCCTGTGTTCTCATGTAATATATCCAAACCAATTTACAGCATTCGCTTAAAATATGCAAGACTTTATTTCTATTTTCGTTTGATTCTGCCGAATGGTCAATTTTGGGCTTGATACAATTTGTTCTTAATGGTTATTGCATAGCTGCATATAACAAGAACTCCGTTTCAGTTATCAGGTCGCTTTTTGTAAGCACAGCCATATTTTTTACTTGTTCTTTGTTGTCTCTTTCTAGACCTAACCGTCCATTTTATTTTTCTAATTGCTTCCCTCTTCATTCCTCTCTCTAGGTTGTAATTTATCCTCACCCGACTGCGTATGCAACAACCCCGCCTCATTTACTTGTACAAATAATGTGTCCGTTCTTTATATACTAAGCAATATTGCTTTCCTATGCCTGAATACAATCTTCACAACTTACCATTTCCCTCCCACTTTTCTTCTGGTAAGGCGAAGCTGTGAGCATCAATTTTCGGATGGAACAGACCGTGTATTATCAGTAGCTTTTCTTCCTTTTAGCCGAGGATTGAAGGTCCTGTATTCGCCTTCCCAACAAACCTGCGCCATATCTCAACAGAGCTGACGTTCATGAATTTGTTGCTTTCAAATACTTTGTCATTCGGTATAGTGTTCAATATCTCTTTCTGCCTTGTATGATATTCTTAAGAGAATATCTGCTTGAAGTAGATTTCCACCAAGTCCTCTACTGCTCATATTCTGAGTTACCCGTGCTATTCTTTGTATATTCTCTCTACACCGCCCTCTTGTATTATACGTTCTTTTAGAAACAATATTCCACAAATCTCCAGTCCGAATTCTAACGATATCTGCGCTAAAGCAATGGATTGCTTGAATCAGTGACTTCAGTTGCTTGTCATCTCATACTAATTCAAATTTCCCATATAAGGGAGACAATCGATCATATATTTCCTTCCTTGAACTGCACCTTCCGTCGTAATCATAGTCAAAATCAGTCGTACCATACACAATAGAGTTCACAAATCCTAAGACTCCCCGAAGTGTTTTCAGTACTCCATCCATCCACACTTCAGTTCAATAGATTCACGATATTATGTGCAGTGTCATGTTCTGAGCCTGTTCAGAACCCTCGTATAAGGAAGCGGATCATATTCCTTCTCGTAGTCTATCCATGCCGTATCTTAGTTGGTTTTGCTCCTTTCGCAAACTTTCAGCACAGTCTTATTTATCAATAGTTGATAATTACCTCCTCTTTATCCAGATCTGCACCATTTTTCTTCCGTTAAAACGTTACTCTGGTCCAAGAACACGTACATTTCATCTGCCAGTAATCTAGAACTTAGCCTCAATAGGATAGACAGATAAGGATATAGGCCTGAAGTTGTCAAAAACCTTGAGACTTTATTGCCCACGAGGGGCTAAACACAGAGGGGACAAACGTGGACAAAGGGATTAAGGCGATTACATCGACCCCAGTAACTGATATCTAATTTATCGACCCCGAAAGGATGAAAGGCAAATTCGACCTCAGCGGAATTTGAACTCAGAACGTAACGGCAGAGGAAATATCTATTTCTTTACTACCCACAAGGGGCTAAAGACAGAGAGGACAAACAAGGACAGACGAACGGATTAAATCGATTATATTAACCCCAGTGCGTAACTGGTACTTATTTAATCGACCCCGAAAGAATGAAAGGCAAAGTCGACCTCGGCGGAATTTGAACCCAGAACGTAGCGGCAGACGAAATACCTATTTCTTTATTACCCACAAGGGGCTAAACACAGAGGGGACAAACAAGGACAGACATAGGTATTAAGTCGATTACATCGACCCCAGTGCGTGACTGGTACTTAATTTATCGAGCCCGAAAGGATGAAAGGCAAAGTCGACCTCGGCGGAATTTGAACTCACAACGTAACGCAGACGAAATACCGCTAAGCATTTCGCCCGGCGTGGTAACGCTTCTGTCAGCTCGCCAACTTTTATTACTGCCGCCTTACATTACTCGCCAGCTCGTCGCGTTATATTACTTTCCTGTATATTACTGGTTTGACCTTTGTCAACCATGATTCCTGTGAGATCTTTAGTTAATATGCTCATCTGCTGAATAGTCCTTTCATGGCACATTGAATATTCCCGAACACCATCTGGGTATTATTTTCAGTTGCTAAACTTCCTGCGCTGGATAACCTCCTAGCTTCCTTTGGCATTTTGTTACCGAGGATTTATATTAGTTCCTTTTATGTTGCCGATCCCCTCTGCTTTAGAGTTCAGTGTTTTCCTTTTCTTCAGGTCTTAGTATATTTTACTCTCTTCTGCATTTTATGCCACCAAGCAATTAAATTTATGCTACTAAGTAACTATAAACATGCTTGCACAGCGCCACAATATTCTGTACATAATATATAATATCTCTCGCAAGAGTACTTTTCAAAAGTTCAGTGATATTACAAGTCTTCTTTCGTTTATCAGAATCATATTTTGATATTCTCTTAAATTCCATAATCTTTGGAGGAATGTAGTTAATTTTCCTGGTTTTCATTTTAAACACTTAGACAGACAGAAAGACACACACACACACACACACACACACACACACACACACAAACGCATTCGTACCTACAGTCACAAACATACTGCCACACAAGCACAAGCAAACGCACACGCAATCCCACACTCTCAAACTTGTGTCCTGTATTCCCGTTCCTTCCCTTATCATATAAAATATTATTTTTATCATCTTTAACTTTTCAACTTAATCCTGTATTCAATGCAGTCACAAAATTACGCGTGTATACTAACCTACTTTCACACTCGATCACATGTGCGATCAGGTAATACATCACCAGCTGTGTGAAGATTTTACATGGCTGAGAATAAATCTGCATCTGATAAAACAGATGACGTGATAGTTTTCATAGCTAAATTGTCAAAAAAAAAATGTGACATTGTTATTTTGTTTTAGTAGCGCTTCTGAACAATCTCAGAAATATTAGTTTGAGTAAATAGAGTTATTTTCTTTGCAATTCTAAACACTTTTCAGTCAGTCAGATAAATGAGCGTGATTTTAACGCTCACACTGAAAATGTCTACATATATTAGAGAACCGTTTCATTCCGTTCGTTTACTAGACTAGGGAATTAGTGGTGACACAGTTTGAAAATGAACTTTCATGTGGCTAGATTTAATGGATGTCATTTATATTTCCTTCTATTTCATCCGTTGCGTGATATATCGATTTCACATTTCGGCACTTTATCAGGAAGTTCGGAGCAGAAGGTAAGTCGATTATATTAAACCCATTCTCAAATGGCACTGGTTGCATCGACCTGAAAAGATGAAAGGCAAAGCTAGTCCCGGTGGAATTTGAACATAGAATCTCAAGACGGACAAAATGCTACATTTTGCCCAGCGTGCTAACGATTCTGCCAGCTCACAGATTTCCCATTTCCTTATGTATCAAATTTATAATAATTTATTATTCTACAGTAAAAACGAATTTATTCCCTTATGGACCAACTATTATCTATGAGGGTGTTTCCCACGGAGAAAAAAAAATCTTCTAAGCTATTCAGGTTTTATTCTATTCACATAGTGAAAATAAACAGAAATTATCTCTACAATATTTCGTCACCTTCACTTCCCTTTGCACCTGTCCTGACATTCTATTTTACCGCACTAAATTGAAAATGAAGTGTAGATATACATGCTTTGGGCACGAGGATTTATATAATCAATAAACATGAAAAACACTTGGCGCTGCTGCTACAATTATTTATAATGTACTTATGTGTATGTACGTTGGCATGACTCTCTCTGTCTGTCTGACTGTCTGTCTGTCTGTCTGTCTGTCTCTCTCTCTCTCTCTCTCTGTAGTGTTATATATGCGTGTTTGTACGTGTAAATATGTACGTATACATATATATAGAGAAATATAGATTGGTATATATATATGTATATATATATATATATATATAAATATATATATATATATACTTACATATATGTATATATGTATATAAATATATTAATCAAATAAGTTAAAGAGACACGTGTATATACGTACAAATATCTGATTAAAGGTGTACGTATATGTAAGCATGGGAATGTGGTGTGTATATATAGCTATGTACAATTATTGGTACATTTCATCGATGAAGGCAAACTATTTTTATACAGAGTTAGATAACTAGGGTCTGGTATTATTCAATTTTCACTAGTTTATTTATCTATTTGTATTTTCACCCTGCACTGTTTTGAATACATGATAGGGTTTTAGATTCAGGTTCTGAGGCATCCTAATTTATAATTTTAATAATGATTATAAACTATAAGACGTTTTCTCTCCATGCTACCACTTGTTTTTAATCGTTATTCAAATAACGATCTTATACTTACACACATATATATATATTATATATATATATATAATATATATATATATATATATATATATATATATTTGTGTGTGTGTGTGTTGTGTGTGTGTGTGTATATATCAATGTATATGTATATATATCTGATAATTATACGTAACTGGCACTCAATGAATCCTCGATAGCTGGAACTCCCATTTCAAGAGCCTACGTAACGACCAGTCACGCACTCTCAGTGGTTTCCTCCCAAACAACCCATAGCTCGACATCCACCATTAGATATCCCCGCTACACTAGCCCCATGAGTTCATCAAGTTATTCGAGCGCCCCATGAATTCATATTTATTCGCGAGCAAGAAGAGTATATGTATATTTATAAATATATATATATATATATATATATATATATATATATATATATATATATATATATATACATATACTCAGAAGTGAGATGTTAGTTAGATAGTTAATTTTGGGCTCAAAAGCAAATAGCAAGGCCATGTAGGGGGACATGGAGTTAAGTACAGGGTGGTGTTCATGTAAAGAGTTCAGGCCACTTGAGGTCAAGGGAGACTTTGAACAAAGCGGTCGTCGGCATCTTCACCATCTCGTCTGGCAGCTTGTTCCACGGATCCGCAACCCGGATGTAATCGTCGCAGGTAGAGCTTTTCGGAATGACCTCGCAGCCGACGCTCTGGAGCAGGAGTGAAGAACAGCTCTTTCGAGAGGTTACACTTTCCGCTTATGATGTTGTGAGCGAGAATGAGATCACCACGGCGGCGGCGTTTTTCTAGAGAATAAAGGTCGAGCGTCCTTTCTTCATAAGATACATTTTTGAGACCATGAACAATGCGAGTAGCCAGCTTCTGGACTATTTCGAGATACTGTATGTCTTTCAGGAGATAAGGAGAAGAAGCTTGAATCCCGTACTCCAATATGGGTCTCACCAGCGTGACATACAGTGGTAGGAATATGGCTGCTGTGAGCATTCTGAATGACCGTCGAATCAAGAACAGAATTCCGCGTGCTTTGTTGGCAGTATGGACGCACTGGGCCGAAGGCGAAAATGAGGAATCTACCAAGATACCCAGGTCCTTTACCTGATCGGTCCTCTCCAGCAGCAGACGACCCGGCTCTAAAAGTTGAGTTGCAGGAGGAGAGCCAACAGGCAGATGACAGCACTTTGACACGTTCAGACACAGGTCCCATTCGTTAGACCACCTCCAAATTTGGTGGAGGCATCGACGAAGATCCTCTATATCACCGCGAGGAGCGACCAGTTTGACATCGTCGGCAAGTCATTTATGAAGACTAAGAACAATAAGGGCCCAAGCACTGAACCTTGAGGCACGCCACTGCTCGCCCTGGAGACGTCGGACAGCGAACCATTAACTTGGACTTGGAAGGAGCGATCTGAGAGGAAGGCACCAACCCATCGTACAATATCCGGATGGAAACTATATGCTTGAAGCTTGACAAATAATAGACGGTGGTTTACTGAGTCACAACCTTTGGCAAAGTCCAATAAAACGATGTCAACAGCATCACTATCATCGATGATGCGCGTCACCAATTCTTCCATTACCAGTAAGTTGGTCAAGCATGGTCTCTTCGGCACGAAGCCGTGTTGGGAATCATAGATAGAGGCTGTGTTTTGGAGGTGGAGCATCATACTTTTCTTAAGGATGGTTTCGAACATCTTGCTGACTATTGATGTAAGGGAAACCGGTCGGTAGTTAAGTCGGTAGTTAAGATGCTCCGAAAGTTGTTGCAATCACTTCGGTATCCCTTTTGCTTTTCGTTCCGGAGAGAAGTCTTGCTTTTCGCGATTTCGAAAGTAAGGAGCATCATATGATATCTCAGTTCAGGACTTCCGTGCTTGAAAAACTCACAAAGTATTTTGTCAGGTCTTGGAGCATTGCCCGACTTCTTGAGCTCGAATAACTTGAGGAACTCATGGGGCGAGTGTGGTGGGGACATCTAATGGCGGATATCAAACTGTGGGGTGTTTTGGTGAGGAGCATTGGAAGTGCAAGAGTGGTCGTTAAGTAGGCTCTGGAACTGGGAGTTCCAGCTATCGAGGATTCCCTGAGTGTTAGTTATCACTGCCCTCTTCCTCCGAAGTCAATCCTTGGGGGATTGCGTTGTCCCTCCTCTGCTCCCTTCGACACATGGGGTGTTGATGTTGCTGTTTGGTCGAGTTTAGACTGGGACCCCATCCTTGACCTTGCGTCCATTGGTGGCACTACCGGGAGACTCAATCTCCGGACAGTATCGTTCTTGGAATCATTGAAACACGCAAGCTCTTCCACCACATTAAGGGACGGCCATTGGAAGACACCTCCTCCCACACACACACCTATATGCACGTTACTCTTAAACGGGATTGTTGTTGACAGTGACTTCGAAATTTCGGGCAGCTAGGAGATCGTCGGTCTTTATTACGACAATGACTTAGCTGGTCACACCTTCGTTGTCAATATCAAAAACATACTTTTTGAATGGTAATAAATCTGTACTCCTCAAAAATGAAGGGCATCCCCTTAGATTAATATAAAATTGTTGTATGAACCTCAGAACAAACTCTAATACACACAACCTCCCAAACACATACACACACAAACAAACAAACTATATATATATATATATAATATATATATATGTATCCAAAATGCATGCATACCAAATTAAACATTATTTTGTAATACCAATTATCTTTTCCCTGAATATTCCAAGCAAGCGCAGCCCGTTTTCATACGTCATTATGTGTAAACTCTAAGGCGACGCGGTGGCAGAGTCAATAGCATGCTGTCTTCATGTTTTGTTTTCAAATGCCACCGGGGTCGACATTGCGTTTCATTTTTTCTGGCTGGATACATTAAGTACCAGTTATGAACTGGGGTCAAAGTAACCAACTAGTCGTCCTCTCCCCAAATTTGAGGCATTGTGCCTATTGTAGAATGGCAAAGATTATTATTTTAATGACTAAATTATTAACCTGAAGGTTTCTAAGTTTGTGCAATCTTCTTTGGATATACAGTGTTCTACATATTAAATGAGATGCGATCAACAATTATGTCGTTGTCGTTGTAATTATGATCTCGCATATAAAACACATAATCTCATTAACCGGACTCATAATTATGCATTATGCAGTGAGAAAATTGCAATTGATATATACGTAATTTGCTTTTTCAAAACAACATAAATTTAAATATAAAGGAATATTAAAATCCAATTGTTAAACAATATTATTTTCATATGTTTCTTCTAGGTTATTTATTAGGCACTGAATGTGATTAGAGAATACATGAGATATTTGTATTTAATTAAATTTAGCACAACACAGTCAGAATTAAGTTAGAGTTACAGATATAGTTTAGAATTTCTGATAAAATCAAATAACAGTTCCTCATATGCTGTGCATTGGAGAAAATGAATGCAAAAAACGTGTAGTTACCTTAACAGCAGAATCGCATGCAGGCTAATAACCTATGTATGTATGCATCTATGTATGATCTATGTATGTATGTATGTATGTATGTATGTATGTATGTATGTATGTATGTATGTATCTATCTATCTATCTATCTATCATCTATATATCTATATATATATTTGAGTACTTTTATATATATATATATATATATAAATATATATATATATATTTGTCTGTACGAGTGACTACATGCGGGTGCGCTCATGTGTATAGTAACAATTATTTAGAAAAAGATATATTTTACGTTGGCGTTCGCAATTATTTTGTAAAGAACATTATATAAAATGAAATAATGCGTTCTGTGTACATAAAATATAGCAAGGCAATACGTCATCAATATTACAAATGTTGTTTTTTTTCGTAAACTCGCCCTATATATATATATATATATATATATATATATATATATATATATACATATATGTATGTACGTGTGTATATATAAATGTATTCTATATATATACTACATAGAAACACACAAAAACATGTTATATAACTAAACGGTTATCTAGCTACTTTGTCTATGCATCAGTGTATCTGTATATATCTTTGTACGTATGAATGTATCTATATATATATATATATATTATATATATATATATGGAGAGGAAGAGAGAGAGAGTGAGAGTGATAACAACTGATAGATTGATAAATGGATAGATTATAGATAGATGCATATATATATATATATATATATATATATATATATATATGGAGAGGAAGAGAGAGAGAGTGAGAGTGATAACAACTGATAGATTGATAAATGGATAGATTATAGATAGATGCATATATATATATATATATATATATATATATATATATATATATAGATAGATAGATAGATAGATAGATAGATATATAGATAGATAGATAGATATAGATAGATAGATATATAGATAGATAGATAGATAGATAGATAGATAGATACGTTCAGTCAGGAACATTTTGTCTAACTGAATTCAATTGTCTATGGCAACGTGCGTAAAGCTATAGTGCAGAAGTTGTGGCTAATGGAAAACAATTTGCATTGGATTACATGAAGCAAGAACATGAGTAAATGTATAACATACAACGGTTTTTTTAACTGAAGAGAATATCCCTGTCGTAAAGCACAGGAAAACAGTTTGGAGGTGCATTTGGTTGCACGGAGTTGTAATATAAGAAAGAGCAGTAGCTGAAAATTTGTGTCCTCAACGTTGTGTGTCGTGTGATTACTTAAACCATACTCATGTTCACATGACTTCACTATTGTGCAGATCTCTTCCAGTTCCACATGCATTTTTCTACATTATTTACACTTGACAAATATTTGTTCTACACTGATATACCCTCCAGCCTACATCAGGTGTCTCGGAGGAATTTAAAACCTGGGTTCTCCTTCCTAATGTACTTTTCGATGTTATTATTACTATTTTTGTATCCTCTGCATTCTGTAAAGTATAATATTTATAACTTCGATTCTCACAGAGAATCCGTACGTATCTTCTTGATCATCGTATCTAATGACAGTGATCTTAATAATAATAATAACACTGACATTAAGCATTGCAGGAGGCTATCATTGAAATGACGACTATATATGGTAAAATGGCTACATCAGTTCATTCCGCATTGATATTCCCGATGTTATTATTATCACTATTATTATTATCATTTAGGTCACTGCCTAGAATCAAACTCGGATTCTTGGAGTTAGTAGCCCGCGCTATTAACCACTATGCCATATGCCCGTTGGCAACTTTGGAGTGAATTTTAGGGCTTATAAATCTAATATTCTCCTATCCTTCCTTAATACCGGTTCCCATATTCTACTCATATCTATACTAGGGTTGCTTAGGAGGTTGTTGTGTCCTAGGATATGTGCTGCTTCTTTTAGTTTTCGTATTCTCCAGTGGTGTTCTCTGTCTTTTATTTTAACTTCATCCCACAGGGGGAGGTGAATGTGGACTCCATTTTTTCATATAGGATCAGCTATACCCGATTTACCAATATCTCCTCGTGTGACATGCCAATTTCTGACCAAATTTTTTGCATTATTTTCCGGTATTCAATTTCGAGTTTTTATTTCTACTAATCTTTGTAGCTGTATTTGGATAACGACCAACTCCATCTTGCTGAACATTATCATATTTCTTATATAGCCTGGCGCTGAATGGGAAGTCTACTTATTATATAAGCAGACATTCTCTTTAGATTTAGATTGCCTCATCTTGGCCACAGTTTCAAGATGAAAAGAAGTAAAAGGACGATGTTATGTCCTTTTTCAAAAGCTTTCATACAAATTTACTGAATTTACGAATATCAAATTTACCTTTTACTTTCGTTATTGTTTTATCATCCCGATATATATTTGGAAAATATATCATTGATTTATTGAAAGAAGACATATTGATTTCATTCTTTAAGTATTTCCACCTTTACACTATATTCAAATATGTTATTCAAATTTTCCTTTTTTTAGAATTCTCTATTTTTATTTCTTTTTTTTTTCAACTAGACTTCTTTTTAGATTTCGGTTCATATTTTCTTGATTAATATTCTGTAGATATGCTAGGCTTTACGTCTGTAGATATTTTGTTCGTTTTATTATTATCATTGTTCAGAACGTTGTTTTTTATTTTGCTTGTGTCAGATCTAA
>NC_043001.1:95558358-95563358 GCF_006345805.1 Octopus sinensis | reverse complement strand
CACGCTATGACCCAAAAATAACGTGGCAGTCGGGCATCAAATGTATTATTTGTGTCGGACTTGACTGAAGTGCTCCCTGGATAGTGTATCTCTGATTGTTAGTGCTGCTCATTTGATAATGTCAATAATGTAACTGATACATCAAAGAGATTCATCAATTTACGATTTGGTCCATTTTGCGTGTTAGTTGCTTTAGTCTTAATCTTGACGCCATCATAAATTGAAGTAACTTTGATAATATTGTTCTGGATTCTGGTTGGTCATTGAAAATTGTGAGTAAAGTGTGTTTCCTCTTCCCTTAATAGCTTTCCTTTTCCTATACAGAATGGATTCCATACAAAAATAACATTAAATAGTTCAGTTTCATATGAATTTTCGAAAGCTGGAAAAGGAGAGAGAGGTCATATACTATTTACTATTGTTTATTTACACAACAATACTAAACACAGGAACGAAAATTATACCAAACGCTAATTTTTGATGTGGACAGTTCCCAATGGCTGCCAAACGCGGTTTCGTTGCTGGCGCAAGCAGCGGTATGAGGGGCATGAATACCAGTACATACTGCAGAAATGGCAAAAATATCACCGACACAAAAATAAGGACAATAAGGCAGAATCTCCGTCAAAACCATCGCAATTAGTAACACCAATAATAATAATAACAATGTATGATACTTAACAAACAACTTTTCCAAGCAGCGATATGAAATCGTGACTTAACGTACGACAATAACAATGATAGGAGATCGAATATTTTAATATGATATTGTGCATTAGCGTTATTACTTTCAACATCATTCTTACTTTCTAGATATTTCTACCGTTAAATTAACATTTTTTTCTTCCCTTTGTTAAACATTGTCTAATTTCTTTGCGGATATCTATTCATCCCCTTTCACATTTCAGTGAATCTCGATGTTTCAAATTGATTGATCATATATAGAATATTGAAGTGATCAATCATAACTAAAATTGATCTCCTATTAATGTATATTATTCTTGCATCTTTAATTTTCTCCATTCAATTTCATTTCTTTATTCACGTTCGTTCGACATTCTCGTTCTTAAATTCATTCTCTAACTTTAACTATTGCTTTCAATAATCAACGAAAGGCGATTCTTGGATATGGCGATTTTGTTTAATAATACAGTAAATTCGTTTATTTCACTACTTATCAGTTGGCTGATTATATAAAGACGCATCGTTAATGATGTAGACAAATTTGACAGGATAAGCTATGCTGAAAGAACGCAGATATTTTTTCTTTATCTCTCTCCTTATAAACATATATATGCATATATACATACATACATACATATATATACATATATACATATATATATATATATATATATATATATAATATATATATATGTATGCATATGTGTATGTCTATGCATGTATGTATGCACGTATGTGTAAATACACATATATGTATGCATATATATTATATATATATATATTTATATATACACACGTGTATATATCTGTGTGTGCTGTGCTTCTGTATATGCAAGCATATGTATATGTAAGAGTAGATTTATATTATGTGAGTGCGTATGTAGTGTATATAAACACACCTTCACTTACACATACATAAGTATATGCATACTTATGTAGCTATACACAAATATATCGGTTCACAGGCGTACATAAAATCACTCACACACACGCACGCACACACACACACACACACACACACACACACACACATATATATATATATATATAATATATATATATGTATAGAAGTTTTATTGTTTCCAATAATATATAAATATGGGGATATTAGATGAATCATAAGTTGTACACAAGCACGACCCACTGGGACATACGTACTGGCATACAGATATAAAAATATCCACACACACACAGACACATATACATACAAATACTTATTGTGTGTGTTTTTATGTTTCTATATATTTGTGTATCATAGTTTCATATAACATTCTGTATAATGCATAAGACTTGTTTGTTTTATTGAACATTTGTTGATACTAAAAATACATTTATGTATTTTAAATAGTGAAAATATAATCTCTCCGAAAATTCCGCTTACGAAACCAGAATTGTTTGTATTTAACAACAAAGCGGGATAGATCCTGATTATCTCAATTATGATACAAATACTACTTTTAAAATAATTTGTAGCTATTACAATAAAGGCAAGTACTGATGTTTCATTCTACACCGGTTTTTCAAAGAGAAAACGTCCCTCTGTAATATTCAATATATGCTGAAATTTGACTTATAGAATATATGTTTGCACGATATCTGTAGATCCTTTTTATATTATACCTTTTCCTCTAATATGAATAAGTTTAGAGTGCATAAGAAGGATTTGAATTTGAAGTCTCCTCTATAACAAAATACACAGTAATACAAACGACTTGCAGTGGTTACATTTTTAGCGCGGCCTTTGCGTTTTGTGCTCTCGAGGTCGATTAAATAAATACGAGGTGAACAGTGAGACAGATGTAATTGATCAGCGTATTCACTCAACATTTCAGACTTTTCCCCATATGCAAAACAGAATTATTGTTGTTCCTTTTCTTGTTGTATAACAGCCATTATACATTTAGTGCTATCACAAACGACAGTAAAGTATGTATAGTTTCATTCTATCAAATCGGACCGATATGTTTACTATGTTGTCTAAAGAGCTTGAATATATAGATAACCAGATAGAAAAATTAACATTAATTTCTAAACTTCGACAAAATTCCACATAAATTATTTGCCACATATCACCGAGTTCTGACGATGTCATTTTCAAATAAAAATAATTTTCCCTACTAACAGAGAACGAAAGACACATTCGAACTGCAGGCTATATAATTTCGACTAACACATGACATAAATATCCCCTACTGAGCGTTAAATCAATGGATATAAAATGTAATGTGATTAATCGTGTTATATTGGTTGGAGTTTTTTATGCCTAAATCAATCATAAACATATATATATATATTTCAACTGTATTAAATATATATTAAACAGCAGAATCAATACCAACATTTTGTTATTTTTCGTAGATAATACCGGCAAATAATCGAACGTATTCATTAATTTTGTAGATGGGAGAATAATGATTACCGCAATCAACATGAGCCAATATATATTACTCCACTGTAAATATTGTTTGCTTTTAGTTTCAAAGTTAAGTAAATATCGACTCCGCAAAAATGTGTTACTGAACGGATCATACATAAAATATTAGGCAGATTCATAAGATACAGCGTGATACAAGGCAAAATGAGTGATTCGTATAAGATCAGAAACACTGTCAAAATGACCATTCATTATTTCATTCCGAGGAAGGCATTTGATCATATGGCATAGACGCTATAACTCTGCATGCGTTTGTGTTTGATTAAACAGACATTGGTATTTACAAACAAATACACACACGGGCGGACACACACATGCTCAGACACACGGGAAAAGATATGTAAATGTATTCATAAATACATGTATATATGTATCCGTGTACATACATAATATATATATATATATGTACACACACACACACACATATATATATATATATGTTTCAGTCATTTGACTGTGGTCATGCTGGAGAACCGCCTTTAGTTGAGCAAATCGACCTCAGGACTTATTCTTTGTAAGTCTAGTATTTATTCTATCGGCCACCTTTACCGAACCGCTAATTTAAATGCATATATCTAGATATATACATTTATACATGCATTACCCGGTGTTACTCGGGATCAATAAATGCATAGTTTATATATATATAAATATATATTATAATTATGTTGAAGCAGTTGATACGGAAAGTCTAGCTTTGACGTCAGAACATTTGTGGAGTAAACGTTAAGGCTTTGCATAAACAACAATGTGATTTTTATACACCAAACTGTATAGTTATCATTTTCATAAAAATGGGATCGAACATATCTGAAATCATCTCTAGGAATTGTGAAGAATTCTGAGAACTATTCTATTGGAACTGTGTAACCTGGTGTGCTAAATGTTGTTTCAATGATTCTGCATAAATTGCTGCAACATGCCCTTTGCTGATTTAAGAAATGTCTCATATCCCTTCTTTCTTTAGACATCATCTGACGTAATGCTGCATGCTTTTTCTGATATTCAGAAATTCCTATCTATCTTCCGTCTTCAGACTGCATTTGATGTGCTGCAGCATGCGTTTGCTGATTTTGAGAAGATTTCATCTCTCGTCTGTCTTGAGACTCCATCAGATATGCTGCAGCACACCTTTGCTGATGTTGAAAAGTCTCCTCTCCCGTCTCTCTTCAAACCGCCTATGACGTACTGCATGCGTTTGGTACTCTTTGGAAAGTTCCATTTCCCTTCTGTATTGGGACCCCATCTGACGTACTGCACCATGCCTTTGCTGATCTTGAGAAAATCTCGTGTCCCTTATCTCTTCAGACTCTCGTCTTCGCTTTTCTGCAATTCTCCTTATAGGAGATTCTGGAGAAACTACATTTGTTCTGTAGTGCCATAATGTTTTCATATTTTAAACAAAAATTTATGTACATCAAAAAAATATACGTTAATCTCTATTTATTTAAGCTGTTATATATATGTAGTATGTCTCTGTTTTTGTATGCAGTGTAAAGAAACAAGTATAAACAAATTGTAACTAACTTGGAAACTTGCAACTGCTGCAATAATTAGGAACTTGGGATTTAAATGATACGTGAATTTTTTGACATACATTGGAGCATCCACGTAACTGTTTCACTTGTAGCCGTTCTCGTCACATATGTATATGTACGTGTAGATGTATGCGTGTGTTTAATTACGTACGTAACAGACGCGCAAAGACAAACAAACTTACAAACACATACATCTCCATATACAAAATATGACAATGCACAGACATACACTCTCACACATAGTCACATACATGTAGAAAGAGAGACACAGAAAATAATAATATACCGATGATGGTTCTTTAACATACCGAACTACTTGGTAAAATTATTAATTATTATATTCT
>NC_043001.1:95531358-95558258 GCF_006345805.1 Octopus sinensis | reverse complement strand
CGTGGATCTGAACGCTTTTACCAAAGGCATCATTGAAGACATGAAGCAGTTTATAAATAATTAGCTATTTTATTTCATTAACGTGTTACATTAATCTGTCAGTTACTCCTTCCCCTGCACTCATTCGCTTTCTCTTTCACCCTATCTGATTTACTTGCCAGAGGTATATATATATATATATATGCATTTATATATATACATATATATATATATACATACATATATATATACATACATTATATATATATTATATATATTATATATATATATATATATATACTATATATATATATATATATATAATATATATGGATAGCTAGATAGAGAGATAGTTAGATATATATATATAGATAGTAGGTAGATAGATAGTAAATATATATACACACACACACACACATACATGTATAAAGATAGATAGATAGATATAGATGTAATTGTGCAAAAGGTAGATACATGCAAATATATATTGATAATCCAATTATCTGCAAACATGTTTTCTTCATGCATCTGAAGGCACTTGAACGCCGAATAAATAGCTTAATTTATTGGCACACAATGTAGCAATATTCACTAAATCAAATTCAGAACAAACAGTTACAAATGGATCTAATTGATGGATTTGCCCAATATTTTCTCCTAGGTCATATATATGTACAATTTTGAAATTTTTAGCTTTCATATTTAATATTACAAGCATATATTTCTAGTATTAGTATAACAAGGCTACTTCGAAACCTCCCCTCACTTCACGATTATCTGATTCCCTTTAGGTCGAGATCTTCATTATACTTCACAACCACTTTATTACTCTCAATACACCCTCACATGTTTGCAAAAGTTTGCCAAGGTGGTCGTTTCATCCCTTCATCTACCTGTCTTTACATATGCTCCCATTAAACTGTCTCCACTAGCATACCTCAAATATACCGATTAACATATTTCTTCTCTACCTGTCTGTCTTTCCGGACTATACTATAAGAGCCCTAGTCTTCCATCAGTCATACTCTATTCCAGACTGGAATATAGTAACTACCACTTTTCATCACCAGGGATTATTTTCCAACTATCTCAGTTGAGACTTGTACTGGATATTACAAATAAATGCATTAGTCATTTCATCATGATTGAAACTAAGGCATACATTCTTTACTCTGATCTTTCCACCTTCTTCACAAACTGAAATACACTAATATCACGGATTATCTCTCAGACCTCCGTCTCTGATGACGGTTTACTAACCCCAAGGCATCTTCACTCCATAGGATGATCCAAACGTTTGGCTACTTTAGAAACCGCTGTAACCGACTATGTATAACTATCTTACGTATCCAATTTTAAAGTATTTTTGAAATGTATATATATATATATATTATATATATTATATATATTGATACATACATAGATGATAGATCGGTAGCCACTACACACATTTTTCCTCTCCTTGTTTCTTTCTGTGTTCCTTTCTGTGGAAGAGCCTAGGCTCGAAACGTAAAATACGTTCTCAATTCCCTAGCGTGATACTAATACACCTGTTTGTTTTCTACACCACCTGTCTTCGTCTTTTGTATTTTTCGTGAATTCCCTCTATATATATATATATATATATATATATATAGCAATAAATAAATCGCTGAACGAGATGTAAACAGTAACCGCTCGACAACGTAAAGTATACTAGCCATCTCAATAAGGCTAATTACAAAGGGTGGGTGTTTCTGTAGCTTTAACCCCAGGATATCATCGTCTCCAGCTGGCTTTAGGCGCACTATCTGTGCCCTTATGGTATTTGCAAAGGGAGGCCATCCCTTTCTCGTAAGCCTAAGTGATACGCACCGGACAGCGGTTTCGAGGTAGTTGCCTCTTGTTAACGGGCGGTAATCACCGGTTTACGATGCAAAAGACCTGTATGCAAATATTTAAATGTTTTTCAAGTAACTTCCGTCACTGATTTCGAAAAACTGTCTTGAGATGGCTAGTATACTTTACGTCTCTCTCTCTCTCTCTCTCTATATATATATATATATATATATATATATATATATATATATATATATATATGCATATATATATATATGCATAATATATATTATATATATATGCATATTATATATATAATATCTATTATGCATAATATATATATATATATATATATATGCATATATATATATATATGCATAATATATATATATATATATATATATATATATATAGCATATATATATATTATATATCTATATATATATAGCATATATATATATATTAATATATATATGCATATATATATATTATGCATATATATATATATATATATATAATATATGCATATATATATATATATATATATATATATATTATGCATATATATATATTATATACATATATATATATATATGCATATATATATATATTATATGCATTTATATATATTTATATATACATACATATATATATGTATATATATATATATATATATATGTATACAAACACACACTCTCATATACATATACATATTTATATATATATATATATATATATATATATATATATATATATATATATATATGCTATATATTATATATATATATATATATATATATTATGCTATATATATATATACATATATATATATATATTATATAATATATATATATTATATAAAAGGCTTAGTAAAATAAATTACTTTGCTGCATACTGAACTCATTAGAAATAGCAGCTAAAAAAAACTATTGCTATATCTAATGAGTTCAGTGCGGCAAAGTATTTATTTTACTAAGCCCTTTTATATAATGTAATAATTTGAATTCGCCTTAAATGGTCCCTTTGCATACTGAATACTTGGTGAAATTGATTAATTAATTAATTTTACCCCTCATTGTTGAAATTATAATTCATCTCTCTCTATATAATGCCTCGGATTTTACCGAAAAAGCATAGTGTTTTTACTGATTTACCCACGCTGGTGGAAAGGGGAGAGCAGAAATTCTTCGCTTGCATTTTTGAGTTTGTTGGCACTGTCAGTTACGAGCAGATCTCAGAAGCGATAAGAAGCCGAAACGGTATGCTCCCACTTTCAGTGTTTTCAAATGCAAACCGGGAGTTCTGAGCTGGTGATAGAAATGTCGAGTTTGACTAATCTTGAAACGTACGTTCTCAAATAACCTTTGCACTTGATTTTTTTAATGTCTCTACCCCCATATTTTCGTGAGTTGAATTGAGCAAACACTATATGAGAGAGGTTTTCTTTAAGTATTAGAAATAGTTTTAAAAAAGTTTTTTTTAGCTGCTTTCTAATGAGTTCAGTATGCGGCAAAGTAGTTATTTTACTAAGCCCTTTTATATATGTAATAATTTGAATTCGCCTTAAATGGTCCCTTTGCATACTGAATACTTGGTGAAATTGATTATTAATTAATTTTACCCTCAATTGTTGAAATTATATATATATATATATATATATATATATATATATATATATATATATATATGCATATAATATATAATGCATATATATATTTATATATACATACATATATAATATAATATATATATATATATATATATATATATATATATATATATATATATATCTGCTATATATATATATGCATATATATATTATATATACATACATATATATATATATATATATCTATATATATATATATATAATTTCAACAATTGAGGGTAAAATTAATTAATTATTAATCAATTTCACCAAGTATTCAGTATGTAAAGGGACCATTAAGGCGAATTCAAAATATTACATTATATAAAAGGGCTTAGTAAAATAAATTACTTTGCCACATACTGAACTCATTAGAAATAGCAGCTAAAAAAATTTCTCTAGCCATTTCTAATACTTAAAGAAAATCTCTCTCAGATAGTGTTTGCTCAAACCAACTCACGAAGGTATGGGGGTAAAAACATCAAAACATCACAAGTGCAAAGGTTATTTGAGAACGTACGTTTCTAGATTAGTCAAATCGACATTTCTTTCGTCAGCTCAGAACTCCTTGATTCGGATTTGGGATATAATATATATATATATATATATATATATATATATAAAAAGGTTGTTTCAAATGAAATGTCGCATTGATGTGTGTATTCTTATGTGTGTATGTACGTATAAATACAAACACACACACTCACACACACACACAAGTGTTTAAATATACATATAAACATATGTAATGTAGTTAAACTCAGGTGTTGTTCTTCTTTTAAAAACAAGGAGTTTCACCTTTTTTTTACTTGTAGGATTTGTTGCTACCCGGCTAACTATTTATCTGTTTTTTCGTGTTAACAAGGGGAAATACACGCATCTATTTATACATACATACATACATACATACATACATACATACATACATACATACATATATGTATTCACATGCTTATATCTATCTGTCTATCTATCTATTTATATATTTATATATATATTTATGCGTATATGTATACACTCATGCAAGTCTATTCCTTTGTGGTATAGAAGGGGAGGAGGAACACAGCCATACAATAAGTAACTATTAAAACCCTGTAGCTGCTAACTGCGTGCATGATTTTACAATCGCGCACATTCCTATAGGCGGGTCGCTAATTGGATGATTTGCTGCATAGTTTGCTATGAATGACGGCGAAATTTACCCCTAACCAACATTAAGTCTTAATTCATTACTTTACCTAGATACCTAATATAATTATTTTACATTTTGTCCAATACGCATCCTAATAATAATCAACGTTGTTCAATGATAGGTCGTTAATAGTAACTACAATGAACTTCTACTACTGCTACATCTGCTGCTGTTACAGCAACAACGACAACTAACTACTACTACTACTACTACTACTACTACTACTACTACTACCACTACCAAAATCACCACAACCATCACTGCCACTGCTGCTATTATTACTACTACCACCAATATTACCTACACTATCACCACCGTCACCATTACCACCTCAATCACCACCACCAACATCGTCGCCGCGACCAGCACCACCACCACTACTACTACTAGGTGTAATAATATTAATAATAGTAATATTAATAATAATAATAATAATAATAATAATAATAATAATAATAATAATAATATTAATAATAATAATGATGATGTTATGATGATGATGGTGGTGGTGGTGTTGGTGATTGTGGTGGTGGTGGTGGTGGTGTTGGTGGTGCTGGTAGTTGTGGTGGTGGTGGTGGTGGTGGTGGTGCTGGTGATGATGATGATGGGGCAAACAGAGCACTAACAACCTGGTGCGAGATATAAGTCGGAGAAACAAGAATTCACCGGAGGGGAGAGCAAGCTCAAAAATGTTCTGTTTGGGACAGGTAAGGATTTTAAGATTGATGCTCATTGCGATTATGATCCATACTAGATATTTATTTGGTGTGTAATCTTTTATCGAATGCCACATAATGATATAAAAATGTTTGGCTACGTTTTATTATTCAAAGATATATAGTTTTTATATCCTAGCTGAATGAATGCTTTATTTTTCTATGTATTCGCATGTCTGTCACGTATCTTGTAAATACCACCTGCATTAGTTTCTTCATTCTAATTTGTAATTGTGAACATCTTGAATGTTCAACGTATTTATCAATGTAGGATATAATCGCTGGTCAAGTATCAAATAATACAGTTTTCTAGCAATGAAACATGAAGATAATTAATAGGATCCAGGAAAATAAATATTTATATATAGGTTATTCATTACAGAACTGAAAACTTTATAACGAAACCAAAAGAATGTTGCGGTAAATGTTTCTTCAACAGCAGTTTAATGCAAAGCAAAACATCTTTGGAAGATTTTGTGATGATAAGAACCCGAACCCGATGACGTAAGTGAATCAATATGAAAATTTCCTGAAGCAAATTTATGCCCTACATCACCAATATATATGAAATTAGATTGAGCAACGAATGACTGAGAAGATAAGTATAAAGCTAACTTTCTACAAAAAAGGTATTTATAGATATATGACCTCACTGTGAGGCAAACAATGTTTGTTGTTTTCACGTAATTAAACATGCAATGTTTAAAAATTGGTAGCTGTAAATATTTTAGTAATATTAGAAACATCGCATATAGTGGTACTTGTGTTAATAAAGCTAACGATATTGTTTTATGTTTTATGATAAAGATAACACTACCTTTATCGATGTATGTTGTGCTGTGGAGGCCAGATCAGTTCTAGCCAACCGTATTTTCGTGAATGTCTTTTACTGAAAGTGGAGCAAACTAAATAGCAGCTTCAAAAGAGGCCGACAATACATAGATTCTTGAGAAAATACAGGAATAATTTCATGATTAGTAGACATAAGTTTATTAGTTCTTAGTGAATTATTAGTTCTTTGTATAACGAATATACAAAGTGAGTTGACCATGTACAACACAATCATGCATAGTAATATTACGAATTCGAACTAAACAAATTTTTATATTCTCAAATATACTATACGAATTTAAATGAAAGACTTACGCTTAGAAGTTGTGGAAGAAATTAATGTTGCAAAATACCGGAAGCAAAACGGAATTCTGGAATGTATAGTCAACAAAACGAAGTAAGTATAATTATATTGACGGTAGGTAATAATACCATGTACAGTTACTCAAAAACTGTGTATTGCAGATTTAGCTATGTCAGACTTTATTTAATGCTGTTTATAACAGTAATTATCCTGTACAAAATTATTGAGAGAATGAATGCCATGCTGCAGGAAATCAATGTACCTTGTGCAAGCAATAAACTAAGTGAGCAAGTTGCAAATATATTTCCCATGCACGAAGTGAAACATTGCACGAATATGCAGTAATATTTGTAAAACTTTTCTCAGCACATGACCACAAATTTTGATTGAAATGATTATCAGAATTATGTTCAGTTATCTAGTATTAAATATTAATGACTGTTTGAAATTTAGTGCCTTGTTACTGCAACACATTTTCATACAATATGCCACCTGTATTAATACGCCGTTTATTTTCGATACTTTCAAATTTTGAAACATTTACATTATAAGGAATTTAATTGTTAGAGCTCATCTTGAGATACATATATGTGAACCAGTAACATCCTTGATATTGAGCTGATTTTCTCATTAACAGATTGCTTCAGTGATATTAGTAAGCAGTGCAAACTAATTCTCAGTTTGTTGTTTACACTTTATTCCTGATTATTTGTGAGTGATGTATTATCCCGACCTTGATTTCTGAAAAATATTACAAATATATTAATCATTGTGTGCTGTGCATATATCTCAACAACATGCTAATATATATTAGTTAATAATTCTAAATAATATCTTCATTACTGAAATTAATTTAGATGACGAGCATGAATTTTCAGTAAAGTATGTAATGTATAGATAAGTCCTAAAAGATACACCTACTTAAGATTTGTGCAATAGATAAAGCTTCAAGCTTTTTTCTCAGTCCTAACAAATGTTTTATGTGTATGTTAGATACTATAGCAGAAGCAACCCAATGCGTCAATTTATTTCCAATTTTTCATGAGTATTTTGTCTCAGTACAACGATAATTATGTGTAAATTTCTCCAGATGTAAATTTGTGCTTCAATAAATCTCTTTACTATGCGTCACAATTGACGTCCGATATTCAAACTGTACACAATATAAACCAGTTACGCCCCACTTTTGACAGAATATACGAATCTGACTTGGTCACATTACTTTTATAAAATAACGACCTAGTGTTTGCTGTCTAAACATTCCACTACCAAATACTTTAGCACTGAATGATTATAAAGCGCATAGAAAAGGTGTGGGTAAATTAAAATAGAAAAACTTTACGCAAGATCAGGAAAATGAAAACTACATTAAGAGACAACTCATCAATGTATTACACACCAAAGCCCATTACATATTACATAATGAATTTACAATACCAAAATGTAAATAATTATCGTTTTATGTAAAAACGTTTCAGTTTATAGCACCGTAACTCTGTGTAAGTTAAATTACTTAGATCTAAATTATTTATGTGATTGGCGTAATCACTTTTCAATCTCCTTACAGTAGATAATAAAAGCAGAAAACTGACTCACTCGGGAATTTTAACAACAGCTTATATAAATGTTTTTCAGTTATTTCTAAATTAATCAACTAATATTAATTTAACACTGCTTTATAAACGACTGCTTGAAGTTTTCAGCGATCGATACACAGATGTCTAATTTGGGACTTTGTTATGTAGACTACTTTGTAATATATGTTAAATGGTAAAAAGCTATAGGATTCATGTAATAAAACAGTCGTCTTTCTGTTTCCGAACTGATATGGGAATTAACTGTGTTAGAATGTTGCACACATACATATCTGTAAATTATCATTACAGAAAGTGAGGCATAACTTATATGTGAAAGGACAATTCACATATTTAAAATGCATAAACGCACTCATATATATACATATATATATATATGTGTGTGTGTGTGTGTGTGTGTGTGTGAGTGTGTGTATATATATATATATATATATATATATATATTTATATATATATATGTGTGTGTGTGTATATATATATAAACATCTAAAAAATGAGGGAGATTAATTTAATATTAATTTAATTAATATCAATTTAAAACCAGTAGCCTAGCATACAAAATACGATCGTACTGACGATCCCTATGACGAGGGATTTACGTAAGTGATTCATTCGTTAATAGGCGAAACCGCCGGTCTGCGATTAATTCTTGTTTATTATATAATTTTCATCTGTCTTGCCCGCATATTGTTCTGGTGTCCGCTGAATTCTTCTCCAGAGAACGTTCTTTTCTTTGTAGTTTGATCGTAGGTGATCTACGTCTAGCATAATGCCCATTAAATATACACATGTTTAAAAATTTTCTCTGATTTTTCAGATTTTTGTATGCTAGGCTACTGGTTTTAAGCTGATATTAATTGAATTAATATTCAATTTATCTCCCTCATTATTAAAATGTTAAATTAAATATGTTCTCTAATAGGCAGAATTTTAGCGCGCCAGAACTCAGACATTTGAAATTAACGCCAATGTAATCGGTGAAACTAAACACGTGTCTGTTTTTATACGGAAAACTGGTGGTTAGTTTTACAAATTATATTACTTGTGGAACGATCGTACTGACGATCCCTACGGACGATGGATTACGTAAGTGATTCATTCATTAATAGGTGAAACCGCCGGTCTGCGTTTAATTCTTGTTTTTTATATAATTTTCATCTGTCTTGCCCGTATATTGTTCTGGTGTCGGCTGAATTTTTCTCCAGAGAACGTTCTTTTCTTTGTAGTTTGATCGTAGGTGATCTGCTGCTAGCATATGGCTGACCACATAGTGGTTTTTTAGCCCTTTAAATATATATAGATATACATATATATGCATTTATATATATATATATATATATATGTATAAGGGTGAAAAGGAACACACGAGTTGATATATATGAAAAAACAAGTAAAAAATAGAAAATGCTAAAATAATTTTATAGTGAACATTTCAGTACCGGTTTCGGTCATTTTGAGACCTTTTCAACTGTAACGATTAATAATTAAATTTAGAAAAATTAGAAGAAAAGTTTTTTTAAAAGAATATTTCTATAGTAGTGTTCAGATTTAAGTGGCATTCTGCCTTTCTCTGACTACCTAGAGATCAGTCCAGTCTGTATCGTAAGGTTCTAGAAAGATATGGCAGCCCTTTCTCCATCTACATAGAAAACAACTGGAAGAGATATCTAGATGACTGTTTCATCCTTTGGCATAAAAATATAGAAAAACTCATAGAATTCCAGAAAATTTTAAACGGACTGGACGTAAACATCCAATTCACGATGGAATATAGCCAACAACAACTCCCCTTCCTCGATATCCTCATTAAGAAAGCTAATAATATAATAGAAACAGACATATACTATAAGCCTACAGACTCTAAGCAATATCTTCCATTCAATTCATGCCACCCCAGACACACCAGGATGAATATCCCCTTCAATCTAGCAAAAGGATATGCACTATAGTCTCTAACGCAAACACCAGAGACACACGACTACAAGAACTAAAAGATACCCTAATCACCAGGAACTATCCACCTTCACTTATTGACAAATGCATTCAACGTGCCCTTCAACTTAACATCAAGGAACTGAGACATCCCAAATCAAAGAAAAACTTACAACCAAAAGCCTTACCATACATCTCCACACACAACCCTCTCAATAACGAAGCCTTCGACACCATCCTCCACAACATACCCCTCCTAAAAAAAGACCACAGAATGAACACAATCCTCCAAACACACACGATCATAAAAAGCAAAAGACAGCCTAGATCCATGAAAAGTCTCCTTACACAAGCCCGAATTCACTCTTCAACACAGAAGCCGACAGTAAAAAAATGTGGAAGACCCAATTGCGGGATATGCGACTATCTAATCGAGGGTTCTGAGTTCTCCTTCAAACAGGGACAACGTTTTACAGTGAAAAGCAACTTCACATGTGCTTCGGAGAACCTAATATACTCACTAACCTGCTCCGGGTGTCAAGAGCAGTACATAGGCCAAACAAAAAATGGTTTGCGTAAACGAATGGCCCTGCACAGATCCCAGATAAAAATTCCCCAAAACAGAAAAATAGCTTTTAGCCAACACATAGATACTTGCGCCAACAAAAAAACACCAAACTTCAGAATTTCCCCCTCTACCAATTTAGGGACGATACAACCTCGAGACAACGAATAAGTAAAGAAAATCTCTTTATTACAAAATACAAGCCACTTCTTAACGGGTCTACGACAAACAATTAATATACCTCAACTTTAGAATAAAGAAAAAAATATATATACACACACAAATACTACACTCAATAGAATCCATTACTAATCAGCCCCTTCATAGCTATATTTACATTCATATTCTCCCTTCTCTGTTTTTTCTTCTTCTTCTTCTTCCTCTTCTTCTTCATCATCATCGTTATCATCATCATCGGCATCATCATCATCGCCACCATCATCACCACCATCTTCTCCTTCTCCTCCTTCTTCTTCTTCTTCTTCTTCATCATCATCGTTATCATCATCATCGTCGTCATAATCATCACCACCATCACCATCATCGTCATCTTCTCTTCTCCTTCTCCTCCTTCTTCTTCTTCTTCTTCTTCTTCTTCTCCACGCCCTACCCCTTAAGTTTGTCACTAATGTTTTTTAGTATAACACCTACGCTAATGCTATAAAGAAGCCTGTCAATATAAATATTCTCCTGAATTGAACTGAGACTGCCAGCCGCCACTGACCATTCAAAATACGACCATCAGGGCACTCCCAGATTCTCCCACCCCCCTTTCCTCACCAGCCTTCTCTCTACTACCCTACCAAGAGCTCACAACTACCTCGAACACACAAGTGCAAACAAGGGAGTCAGAGAAAGGCAGAATGCCACTTAAATCTGAACACTACTATAGAAATATTCTTTTAAAAAAACTTTTCTTCTAATTTTCTAAATTTAATTATTTAATCGTTACAGTTGAAAAGGTCTCAAAATGACCGAAACCGGTACTGAAATGTTCACTATAAAATTATTTTAGCATTTTCTATTTTTTACTTGTTTTTTCATATATATATATATATATATATATATATATAATATATATATATATATATATGTGTGTGTGTGTGTGTGTACATATATATATATTATATATATATATATATATTATATATATATATATATATATGTACATATATACACACTTGACGCTAGATATGTCTATGGGTGCAGGGTAGCATCAGCATTCATGGAAATAAGAATTTTAAAATTTCTGAACTGGAAAGAAGCACATGTCTACGCACTGACAGAGGAGATAACCACACCATCGCGAAGCAAGTCACCATAATAATGTAGTTTCGCTTACAATTTAACCTCTTCTTTGTGAATTCATCACTGGAAGGTTTGTCTTAATCCCGACTGTCGGTATTTTACATATGAATAAATGGCGGATTCTGTAACATGGTAACGGGAAAATTATAAAATATCGAAGACATGTGCATGTTTGAGGCTCTAAAGGTTTTTATCTCTTATTTGTAGCAATGTAGGTGCCATTCACTGTCAGTCACATTTTGTGAAAATTGAAGTTTTTGTTTTTTTGGTTGTATATTGTGCATAACAGATTTTGTTATGCTTATATATATATATATATATATATATATATATATATATATATATATTGATAGATAGGTAGATATATACATATATAGATAAATAGACAGATATATAGATAGAGAGTGAGAGTTTATTGGGGGGAGATAAATTATTACTGCAAAAGTAACAATCTGTTTTATATTATTGAATTCTAAAAATGCTTATGTCAAACATATTATGGAGAATATATTTGTGGCGATGCACTGTTAACGTACGCCTTATAAAATATACGCTGCATTATAGACAAGTCAATTAAATTGCGTTGAGATAAGATTTTTACCGTGCTCTGTGTATTTAATGTCAATTGTGTATAATAAAAGAGATAGGTGTGAGATAATATTTACGCATTAGCTGATAGACATTTACTTTTCTTACATAGCCAATGTCAATTTTACGTTCAAATTTCCTTTAATTTCAGCTTCATTTCAATCGGAATACCTTAAATTTCAAACACAATGTTCTCGATCATATTACCTTCACGAATTTACTATAAAAATTTTTCAGTGTCATTTTCATATTTTGCGCTATTCCAAATTATAATAAAGTATAATCAAAATAACGATGCTATTTATTTGGATGGAAAAACTTGTAACTTCTACAATATCGTGACCGCTATACGATACAACAACAGATTGTAATGAATTCTATTTCCCTAGTATAATTACCTTTTTCATTCCAGAATATCCCTGATATTTCAAATTTAGTTTTACGTACAAAATCAAGGTAAAAAATAATAAAGTTTACGTATATATCATTCTTATTTCATGAAATTAACGATGAAACTCAGCCCAAGCTTTTTTTTAAAAAAAATAACCATAAATAGTGATTACTGAATTATAACGAAAATATAGTGAATTTCCGTTATTAGTACTATGTGTAGGTAATGCATAACCAAATGTTACACATATCAGAAATCTATAGTATGTTGACAGTATATGCATTATTTGAATGTTGTTTCATACGGATCACGATTTAAGGCTCAGTAATCTGATCCATAGAATTTAAAACGTGATGAATTATAATTAAAGTACGATGGGTATCCACAAATCGATCACTACCATTTCATCTCCTTTTGTCAGAACATATTGCATCTAGTAGTGCTGGCGTACGAGATTCTATAAGTGATATGTATAAAACCAAGAAAGGTCACATGCGTCATACGCACGCGATTAAACCCGTCCTTTTATTTTTCTCGTGATCACAAAGATGAGGCGAGATATAGGCTTAAGCAGCTCACTTTTGCATTGGAGCAACGGGTGTCTCAAATGGAGCAATAAGGGGATGCTCAAGTATTTGACAGCTAATTATTGTTTTCATTAGGTTAGCACTACTTTCAATGCTGCAAATTGCCTAAGAACGCAGTACCTGCTGGTTTCCGAATCAAAACTGGAATATTGTAATCAGAGACCAATACTTTTGCCTGTTGCAAAATATGTATGTTGCATATGTACTTAATTCATGTCTACTCTTAATAATCTTGTATTTATATCTAGGATATTCACAAAAGTAATAAATCTAATAAATCTCCAAACGATTAAGATTCCAGTTCCTTTAAAGTGAAAACATAATGTACAACAACGAATTTTTTTACATTCCACAAAGGAGAATTTAGAAGGGATAACGTTGTATAAACACATTATGATGAAGATAAACGTTAAAAACATGGCTCGTTTTGCTCCGAAATTAGAATGTTGATTTTTACTGTGTTTTACCGTTTTGTAATTTTAAAACAAGATTAAATAAGCATATAAATTGCAATACCGATGAGAGATATTAAAATAAAAAGTGTTATGAACAAAAGCAGATTTGGAAAATAAATGTAGGTAGAGATTTTCTGACTTTTGTCACGTAAACTATTTTAGAATGCAATATGATAGAGAAATTAATTTGAAAAGCAATAGCGTGATTTACTACAATAAAGTTTTAAGAGGAAATCTGTTTAATGTAGGAAGAAATTAATAATGCGCACTAAGAATTGAGTCTGACCGTGATAATATGGTGTGTGAAATCAAATGTAGAATTCAATATTTCATATAGACTGTTTTCTTGCTTCCTTCAACTGACAAGATATAATTTATTTTGTTAGATGTAACTCACACATAAAGTTAATAGAATTACGTGATCCCAAGATGAATTAGCAAAAGACGTTATCAGCAATAATATATCTGCAAAGACTTCTGAACATTTTTGGATGTATAAGAATGTATGTATTAAATTCGCTAAGATTCTCCATTGATGTGTTGACTCTATGATTATGAAATCAAATATATTAGTGTGGCTAACTGTCTACGCCAAAGCTATACGAGCGTTGATCTCGTTGTTTTCTACAAATATCTACGTAACAATCATTCACCTCATGGCACCGGAAGCAATGTTCAGTGATAAATATATAGCAAGTTCAGACTATCATAAAACATTGGTTTTGTTAACTACTTCAATGAATTTACGACTGCCAAGACCCTAGTTCTAAACAACAACAAACAAGATATAGATTATAAGATGTCGTGCATTAGTCCTTTTCTTACTATTTACTAACCAATAAGCATTTTATAATGCATCTATATACGCATGTATATGCACATACATGCATCAATATATGCAGACATTCTCTTTTATCATTTTATTCTGACTGGAATGCTTCTTAGAAGTAAGTACGTTGATCGTTTCCACGGATTAAATAATTTTCTTTGCAAAGTTTATATAAATCTTCCTATCAAAACGTTAATCCGTTGTCATTTACCTGCATGATACCTGCCCGTTGTCAAAATCCAGGAAAACAAAAATTCTTAGTCTGTTGTGTCTGGGGAGAGCCATTTTCTTTTTGTGCCTTATAATTTAACACACTCGCCAGTTAAATTTCCACTTATGTCTTATTTCTATTTTCCTAAAATGTTCAAGACTAATGAAAAGGTTGCAAGACACAACGACAATGACTCTCCCCAGACACAATAGAATATGCTTTAACACACGAACTCACATAAAGAATCTTGCAAACCAAATCTAAAAACGAAATAAAAATTATCAATGTATACTTATAACAATATCTACACTTGTTAGTAACGTCTTAATTTCGGTATCGATTTTAATTAACATCATGTTTAAATGCCTTACAAGCTGACTATTTGAAAGAATGCTCATCGGAATTCCATTTAATATATATTTCAGTTTAATAATAAAACAATAATATGTGAATGATGTCTGAATATTTATGTATGTATATGTGGGGATGTTTGTCAGTGTAGGCGTAACTGTGCCTACTCATGTTTCTTACAACATCCCATGGGTTTGTATTTCTTGTTCCAATTACTTTTTGCTTCTGTATATTTTATATAACAGAAGAACATTCCAGTTTGAGAAAAAAGGGAAATAAATACCTCGAACGACGTATAATTGAGGACTGAATTTTATATTTTAATAACAACAATACATATATACGTTAGAATGGTTTATATAACTGTTTAGAAACTGTAGTGAGCCCTCTAACAATGAATGGGTTAATTTCTTCAAAGTGATGAGGCGATTGCAAAGTTTTTAACTTATTTAGTAACAAAATGGAGTTAATCTTGACTGTAACAAATTGTCTACTCATATAGGTTTAATTAACAAGGTATTTTACCCTGGATATGTGCATATATGATTGTGAATTCGTGGTGATATGTAAGAGACCCATTGCATATTATATACCTGCTATGCTACAGTAAGAATGTATACATTTTTAAATAACATAACCCGACATAATTTTCATTCCTTCTCCTTCATAAACATCTTGCATGGACAATCAGAAGCGTATTAAATAGGATAAGCATGTAAATTCAGGCGTTGTTTTGGCAGATTATTCATAATATTCGGTAAAAACATGTCAAGTGAAAATTTAAATTATTCTTTGATCAATTTCCTGAACTAAATTACCATAAATATTTACACTAATTTATTAAAATATGTCTGATTACCTAAACAAATATATTCTGGTTATATACAGAAGTGAAAATAGAGACAAAGCAAATACTTAACTCTGCAAGTCAAACAGCTGACGTTTATCATACAGTTTGGTGTTTAATAGTAGCACATAAATAATTCTAGTAAAAATATATATTTTCTGAAATATTTGCTGACAGAAATAAGTTTAAAAATTCAAAAGTGAAATTAGTATGGTTTTGTCATATAGAAATCCTTGCTTTGCTATGCAGTGCAGCTTCATGAATGACATTAAGTGTTGCAATCAATGAAGCATTGGTTGCAACACACGCCGTTCTCTAAATTGTCTGACGTATCTAAAGAGGCATTTGATTGAAAATTGAGAGACAACAGAACAGTTGTAATGGAAATTTGAAAACTGTAAACAAATTACTGACGATATCTATATTACAATAATAGGATATAGTTTGTCAATAGTGTGGCAACATCTAGTAATTAGAAAGGTGCTAAATCATTACATCTACAATGATCTGGTTTAATATATTTAGCACATTAACTTGCATAAAAGATTAAGAACTCAATCACAAATTTGAAGAGAAATACAACATATTGTACTCTGAAAGGCTATGTACTATACAAATATTTCATTTTTAAGGCGGCGAGCTGGTAGAAACGTTAGCACGCCGGGCGAAATGCGTAGCCGTATTTCGCCTGCTGTTACGTTCTGAGCTCAAATTCCGCCGAGGTCGACTTTGCCTTTCATCCTTTCGGGGTTGATACATTAAGTTACGCACTGGGGTCGATATAATGGACTTAATACGTTTGTCTGTGCTTGTTTGTCCTCTCTGTGTTTAGCCCCTTATGGGTAGTAAAGAAATGGGTATTTCGCATGCCGTTACGTTCTGAGTTCAAATTCCGCCGAGGTCGACTTTGCCTTTCATCCTTTCGGGGTCGATAAATTAAGTACTAGTTACGCACTGGGGTCGATATAACCGACTTAATCATTTTGTCCGTCCTTGTTTTTCCCCTCTATGTTTAGCTCCTTGTGGGCAATAAAGAAATAACAAACATATCATCGGTCCCTTATATCTTCCTTTAATTCGAATGCAAAATTATGCGCCACCTCCTTAACTTCATCAAGTCTCTGATATTCTTTTCCAACATTTGTGAGAATCCGATATTCCTTTATTCTTGTTATGATATTATGCTTCCCTGTGTAATAAGCTGAAACAAAATGACAAAGCCTATCAGTGGGAGGCTTTAACGTATCTACTCATCAGTCAACCAGAACTGGTGTCTCATTTTGTGAGTAAACAAATAACAAAGGACAAGTTAACTTTGGATGAGCGGGGAACCAGCATCACAGAAATGTTCTATATTTTAACTTTTAGTCAATTCACAAATCTTAGTAAGTGAATTGCCTGTAGATTTGATT
Organism: Octopus sinensis; assembly: GCF_006345805.1. Taxonomy (NCBI): domain Eukaryota; kingdom Metazoa; phylum Mollusca; class Cephalopoda; order Octopoda; family Octopodidae; genus Octopus; species Octopus sinensis. The sequence goes on along the minus strand of NC_043001.1, from coordinate 95,540,699 downwards.
TATAACAATTATCCATGGACAAACCATTTGGGTCAGTGGACATTTTCTTATGTAACATATATGAACGCTTGTGATTGTCCATGCCAGAATGTTTATGAAGGAGGAAGAAGCAAAAAATGTACGATTTATATCTTAAATTATTCTATGAAGATACATGCAATAATTAAGTAAATTTCCTTCAAGATTTGTATGCAAACACAAGAAAGATAATGACCACTTCGACATTGTCCTACTTGACAAGTAAACGCACATGACCAAGCAATCCGCATGGGGAAGATAATTCAAATACCTTAAATTTGAATATAAGGTTTAATAAGCCCTTTGAAAATCCTTGTATATACTTCGGTGATTCTTTCAGTTAGAAAGGTAGTAAATTAATTTCTTGAATCAAATCTTTCATTTTACTGGCCTTTGTTTTTATGATGCTAGTAGATGTGCGGTTTCCGTATGCATACAATTTTGCAAGATCCACCTCCACACACCACCTGGAAATTAGAAGCTCTTCAAACTATTTTCCGTACATTTTCCCGTAAATCCGATTTTTCCAACTTTTCCATTAACTAATCTTCAAATCCCACGAACATTTTAAAGGATTTGATATAATACCTTATAACCAATTCAACTACAGAAATAGACAATGTTTCCTCACAATATAGCCTTTGGCGTTCTTGGATTCAAAGAATGAGATGAAATATTGCTTAAATGAAAATGAGAAAACTCAGCGTATATTCTGGTATCATTATGCATTTAATGATCCATTGATATTCATATTTAAGACAGAAAATAAAATAGTTGAAAAAAATATAATAGTTGAAGAATCTTTGAAATCCTAATCACACCACCCCAGCACTCTGTAATATGTGAATGTGAATTTTTGCATATTTCTATAATGGATAATTTAACAGAATTTTTACACGGAATACAATAATACGTGCAATCATATTTTGGCAGGCAAGAGGATAATGCTTATAAAATTACAATAGGATAATGCTTATAAAATTGCAATAGTTCAAATTAGAGTTTAAAAACTATGTGCAAAATCATTATATATAATGTTGAATATGAAGGAAATAGCTACCGTTTTTGGTTTGCTATTGTTGAAATATTTGCATTTCAGCAAACGTGATAGAGGGAAGTGAAATTCTAAAGTAAATTTGTGAAATCCGTTACTCTACATAGTATGCACGTATGTGCAAAATATATGTAACATTATATATGCATATGAATATCATATAGATGTTGGAGCATACAATACTATCGATTCTCTATGAATTTTTGGCAGATTGTGTTTCATCGAAAAATGCTTATCAGATTCCGATTTCAACAATTTTGTCTTTCGATGATACAATATAGTAGAGAACCATGAACGTATATTCACTTAAATGATTACATAACTGAATAAAACAGGATTGAAAATGGTTTGAAAAGCTACTAATTTTCAGATGGTATGTGAAAGTTAGTCGTGTAAATTTGTGTGATGAAAACTTCAATTGGTGAAAGACGGAACTGAAATATGATTTTATATATATATAATTAATATTTCGTGTAAATATTAGTGATGGGAATTATTAAACAATCAATAATAATGATTTAACTATATTTAGTTTACAAATATTTTAAAAATTACAATTAATTGCGATGGTATTGCCTCACACAAAATATGTTGACATGTTGATCTATCCATTCAGCATTTGCTTAGATAAACGCTTTTAATGGATTGGAAGATGATAAAAGATTTCTGAGTACGAAGGTTTTCAGTCAAGAGACAATAATTAGTAAAGCAAGCAAAATATGACACTTCTAATTCGAATGCTTGTATCCTGTATTTCTCATAGCTGTCTCCTACATATCATCTATTACATTGATCATACACCTGCAGTTAATTGCATGAATTCTATTGCACGCAACACAATAGAATTATTTTGATATGAACGAAGCCTATATTAAACTTTCGTGGCAGTATATCTCGTATATCTTGCTGATCAAATCGAGTTTTTTAAATGCATTTGCGTCATCAATAGTTAACACCATAATATTCCTATAGATTCCAACGTATCATTATCACATTTGCCGAGTCTATGACAAAGCTCGATTTCGTCATATTGTTGTATAATAATAGTTATTGATTCTCAAAACAGTATTCAAAAAGATAAAGATTCTACATATAATTCTCATCTTTAATATTTTGTTAGAGTTACACGTGAATTGTATTTAAAAGAAAATGTCCCAATATATATGATAATCGAGTAAAGTTTTATTGTGTCTAGAGAGTGTCATTATGCGAATATAATTAACACAGCCACTGTTTCAATTCCACTCATTAAATAGTCATTGAAAAGAGTGAAATCAGCATCGAAAGAGCTTTGAGAAGCGAAAGCAGAACAATCGGGCATTTAAACAATTGACTAGTAATAACGGATTGGAATCGAACCAGTGTGTGCGTTACGTATATTGGCATAATGATATGCCTAGATACAAAAGAAACATTGTTACAACGAACGGATTCACATGAAGAATCTTGCAAACCAGACACGAAAACTAAATAAAGCAGGTAAAGAAATATTTAAAATTATCTGGTAAAATGTTTCTGTTAACGACTGTGTACCATAACGTGTAACAGGCAAGAAGTACATAACTCTCACTATATACGTGACCCATTTAGACGTATTGTATTTGTGGTAATATGTATGTATGCAATCATGCACGTATATAAGCACATATGCATGTATATACCTAAATATGCATGCATGTATCTAAGTTCTTTTTTTTTTCGTTTTAATCATTTAAATTCTTACTTTGAAGAAGGAACAGGTCTCTCACAAAAGCACGATACCTCGTCGTTGGAATACAGATAGCGAAGACAATGTTGAATTTCAAACTTTAGAAAAGTCTTGCATAGTTTTTCTCTTCCGTTTATAGATTGTATATGTCATGTCTGAGTTAGAAGCTTGATTTCTTTTTCTGAACGTCCAAGATCACCCAGACTGAAAATAAGACATTTTCTTAATAAAACCAAATGTAGCAATTGTGTGTATGTAAGTATGTATGTATCGGCATAATGACGTTTCCTAGATACAAATTTCTTTTCAACAAACGTATTCATATGATGAATCGTGCAAACCAGATACGAAAGCGAAATAAAGCAGGTCAAAAAATATTTAAAATAACCTGGTAAAATATATGTATGTAGGATGTTTTTAGTTCAATTGCACTTCTTCTTGAGAGAGTTCAAGCCGGTCGCCAACAAAAGGACAATACTCCCCAGTGGTTGATATGTCTAAGCATACACCCAAACTCGTGTCATCTTATTCACGTAAGAATCTGAGATACTCTTACTCTTTACTCTTTTACTTGTTTCAGTCATTTGACTGCGGCCATGCTGGAACAACGCCTTTAGTCGAGCAAATCGACCGCGGGACTTATTCTTTGTAAGCCCGGTACTTATTCTATCAGTCTCTTTTGCCGAACCGCTAAGTGACGGGGACGTAAACACACCAGCATCGGTTGTTAAGCAATGCTAGGGGGACAAACGCACACATACATATACATATATATACATATATACGACAGGCTTCTTTCAGTTTCCGTCTACCAAATCCACTCACAAGGCATTGGTCGGTCCGGGGCTATAGCAGAAGACACTTGCCCAAGATGCCATGCAGTGGGACTGAACCCGGAACCATGTGGTTGGTTAGCAAGCTACTTACCACCCAGCCACTCCTGCGCCTATAGAGGACATAGATAGAGGACATTTGGAATGTCTTCACTGTGCATTTTGCATGTACGTATGAATATATATATATATGGAAAAACAAGTCAAGATAGAAGATGCTAAAATAATTTTATAAATAACATTTTAGTACCGGTTTCGGTCATTTGAGACCTTTTCAACTGTAACTATTAAATAATTAAATTTAGTAAAATTAAAAGAAAAGTTTTTTTAAAACAATATTTGTATAGTGTTATATATATATGTGTGTGTGTGTGTGTGTGTGTGTGTATACAAAGAAAATTCTATAAGTGCATGAATATGTACAACATAGGAAGATTTTTGAGAGCGCTTAAATAATTATCAGTTTATTACTCTCTTCTAATCAATTCATATTTTTGTCTTGATATCTGTCAGGTCTCCAATGATAAATAAAATGCTAATTTAGTAAAATTAAAAGAAAAGTTTTTTTCAAACAATATTTGTATAGTGTTATATATATATATATATATATATATTATATATATATATATATATATATATATATATATATATATATATATGTGTGTGTGTGTGTATACAAAGAACATTCTATAAGTGCATGAATATGTGCAACATAGGTTGTGTAAAACAATGAAGCATTCCTGAAATGTATGCAAACTCAGCAATTTCGAAATTGCCAACTTGTTAAATGCTGCAATATATTTTGTACTCAATGTTCGGAAAGGATGGGAAGACGCTGGTGATATTTCTTAGTAAAGAGGGAAATGCATTCCAAAAGTCAGGAAACTATTAGGAGACGGCAATTTCTTCGCTAGGCTCTCAAACCTATGAATAATGTTCCACGAAAACTCAATGCAACCAATCGCCAAAATACTCTGGAAGTTGGTGTGGATGGTCACAATGATTGTGCAGGAGGATATTTAATACAAGTCAAGTATAATAACGAGAGGATATCTCATGTTTGCAAAGACACATCAATACCATTTGTTCTGTGATAACTGGTTTGGTTAGTTATCAAGGTTAAGAGACTTAACAAACAGAGGAGGTTTTTTTTAAAAGAAAAATCGACATACATCCGAAGTGTAACATCAAATTATACAGATGTTTATGTCGTCCTTCCTAATGTCTCAATTTTAGGAATCGTAATCAATGAAGGCCATGTCATACCATCTACCATCTTTCAACAAGTTATGGAATTTAACGTCACTGTTTATTTTGAGGAGCCAAAGAAAGCTGTGAAACGTTATATGGATGAAACACATATTTATCAAAGACATAGCAATTTCTCACCAAAGAGCATGTAACCTAATAATTTAGGCTTTGAATTGAAGTAGTCATCTTAACTGCAGGTGGGTTCTTGGAAAAATATAATGAAGAATCTTTTAGAGAAGCAGCTCAAAAAAAATTATTGAAATACATTTCTCTTTCCTGAGAGTAGGTCTATATGTGTTTAATCAAATTAGCTAATATGTTCACAAATACCTTTCTCAACACACACACACATACACACACACACACCCATACACACACACACACACATTTCTCATTGTGTTCGACGTTTTTTGTTTGGTGTCCTGTACCCATATATGCATGTATATATACATATAGATGTAGGTACGTACATATATGTATGTATATATATGCATATGTTTTATTTATTATTGTGCTATTTTATTTATTTATTTTTTTGCCACGCATCCACTCCAAGTAAGTTTTATATATATACATACACACTGACACAGGCACATACACTGGCACGCACACATACACACACACACACACACACACACATATATATATATATATCTTAGCGAGATACACTTGGGCATTAAAAGAGAAGAACATTCCATATGATATAAGATATTGTATAATTGAAAAATCGAGACAATACATAAACGGAACGGGGAAGTGTAAGTTTCATTTACAGAAAAGGCATAAATCTTATGAAAATCTTTAATTTAAGACTCAACTTTGAACGCGCGATCCGAAATATTTGGTCGATGTAGAGATATATACAGATATAGATTAAAAAATTGGAATTTCCCACTGCGATCGAACTGACCGACTTACATTTCATAGTTCATTTTTTCCAGCATTTCGACATTTTTCTTTTCTATTTATAACACGAGTTTATAGGTTCATATCTCCTAATTTAGTGATACTAACTATTTTCCATCCTAGATTTTTCGAGTAAAGTATCTTAAACGATATTTAAAACGATATAGATTTTTCTATTCATACAGTTTATATAGATATCGACTTGTATAACTTGTATGTCATGTGGCTTTGTATTGTGTCAACATTTACGACCACTTCTGAAACTTTTGATTTTTTTAACATTTTAAAACTTTTCGTTTATATTTATTTTTACAAATTCATTTAAATTTGATATCCTTCTTATTTTTAGGTTGCATTACATGAACCCAGTTCTTCACAATATGTAATAATATATACATTCATATTGTTGACTCATTTTATATATTTTATATTTTATTTTCTTTATATATAAAAATATATATGTGACCGCGTGACCGTTCGCGATTTTTTTTCCTCTGTCATCCCTTCTCTGGATCTTTCCTTCTCCTATGTTTCCGACGAAGAGCTCCGCTCGAAACGTTGAACCATCCTTCTTGCCTTCTTTCCTGAGCGTCCAATAATACTATATTTTTTCCACGTTGAAATTCCGCCGAGGTTGACTTTGCTTTTCATCCTTTCGTGGTCGATAAATTAAGTACCAGTTACGCACTGGGGTCGATGTAACCGACTTAATCCCTTTGTCTATCCTTGTTTGTCCCCTCTGTGTTTAGCCCCTTGTGGGTAGTAAAGAAATATATATTTTTTCCACGTCCTCGCGTTGTTGTGTTTTTTGTGCTATCTTGTTTGGATTAACTATATATATATATATATATATATATATATATATATATATATTATATATATATATATATTATATATATATATATATATAAATATATATATGAATATATATATACATGAATATATATGTATATATATATATATTATATATATATGTGTGTGTGTGTGTGTGTGTGTGTGTGTATGAATGTATGAATGTATGTATGAATATATTTGTCGTACGTCAACCAACACGTTGAAATGTAGCTCCATTTTGAGAAAATCTTTCTCTGATGGAACACCCAATTAACCAATTTCAAAATGAGAATGTGAGTATATATATCTATCTATATATATGTGTGTGTGTGTGTGTGTGTGTGTGTGTGAGTGAGTGTGTGTGCGTGTGTACATATATTCATATACGTGCATATCCTAAATATTGATATGCTGATTTTTATTTTCTAAGTATGCTCTTGTGGTGTGTATGAAACTTACTTGAAATGTATACGTCAAAAGAGAGAAATATAACGTGCCCTGCAGAGAGCTTACAAAGGAGGAACAACACATACAATCTCGCTCTCCCTCTCTCAGCAAATAGTTGTGGGTGCTACCGTTACTTGTCTATAGTTGAAAGCAACGGTACAATAACAAAGGGAAATAAAAGCTGTATGCAGACGATAGTTGAAGTGTGTTGCAAAGCGAGTTGTATGACGGACAGAGAGGGACTGAGATATAAAGAGAAACAGTGACAGAGTGAGTGGTGCTTGAAATAAAGGTGTCGTCCGTTTCACATATATACATCGAAGGGAAACTAGATACACTAGATACCACGACACATTGTTATATGAAAGACGAATAACCACAGCAAATATTGGCTCTTGCTTTTACTTTACATTACTTCAATACGAGGTGCGAGAGGCAAGGAAGCATAGAGGAGGGAGAGGTGTGGGAGTTGAGAAACAGTTGAGGGAGAGGTGTCGGAGAAGAGAAACAGTTGAGATAACGCGTTAAACGCAGGAGGATGGGTGACAGGCAAAGAAACATAGAAGAGGGAGACGGGAGGGAGACGAAAGACATATATATACAGAGAGAGATAGAGTGAGAGAGGGAGGAGATGGGTCAAAACGTTAGACAGATAGATTGAGTGACGGAACATATTGGATAGAGTGAAAGAGAATGAAACAGTTCTCATATCGTCGAATTTTTTTTTCTTTTCCACAATACATGATAAAACACTTGAGAATATGGAAATTGCAAAAGGCAAATGTTATCTATCTATCTATCTATCTATCTATCTATCTATCTATCTATCTATCTATCTATCTATCTATCTATCTATCTATCTATCTATCTATCTCTATCTATCTATCTATCTATCTATCTATCTATCTATCTATCTATCTATCTATCTATCTATCTATCTATCTGACTGACGAAATGACTGGCTGATATTCTGTCTGTCTGTTTCTCTCTCTCTCTCCCTCACAAACACTCTCTCACCAAATAGTTGTGTACGTTACTGTTGCTTTCTTCAGTTGAAGCGAGAGGCACAAAGAAAAAGACTAATAAAAGGAGGTATATTTGAAGGGAGTAGCAAAGCGACAGACAGCATGGCCTTTTGTAATGCTGCTAAGAAATAGTTTCATTAGTCAAACATTATGTAATGGAACTCGCATGAAATTGCAGCGATTTTATGAACATTGTCTGGAGGCATCATTGGTAACAAGCTACAATAGAGGATGTACAGTTCCAATTCCCAGAATTAAACTAAGCCCAAGTGATGCAAATATTCCATTCACACTAAATAAAATTCTCTTACCATTTCCTCTTCCATATTCAATGACAATCAATGAGGCTCAAGTGCAATCATTTTGATAAATTTGGAATACATTTGCCTCAACCGGTATTTTCTCACGGCCAAATTATGTGTCGCATTTTCAAGAGCACGGGCGATGAAGAATATCAAACAAAGAGTTATGGCATTCAGTCGGGGTCTCAGACAAGGCCAAATACGTGCTGTGACGCACACACAAAATATCGTCTACCTTGAAGTACTGCGAGGAAGACAACCGCATCAGCTACCATCACCACTACACCAACAATCTTTATCATTATATATTACACCTTCATGACTGAAGAACCAGTCGGGAGCACTCTCTCGCAGAAACCCCTCTCCCACATTGTCAATTACAGTCAGCACTCAAGCTGGTTAGCAGAAAAGGGATGGAACCCAATGATTACAGGTGGTACCGGTTAAAATCGAAATGCATCAATGCTCAAATCTCCTGCAATACTGGTGGTATCAGTTAAAGGAAAAAAATCCTCCGCGCTCAAACCTCCTCAGGATGTGGAAGTTAGAAGTCAAAAATATCAAATTAAATCGTATAAAAATCTATGGTTATTTATAGTAGAACACGAAAATAACGAAAAGTATCATCATTATTTAAAGATGCCTTACATTTTCGTTATTTGGTACAATTTCCCAGAGTATAATTATTCGATAGTTATTAAATGAAGTTTCGTTTACAGATGCTTAGGTTTTTTTTGTTTTGTTTTGTGTGAAGTTTTCAAGGGTGCTGCTTGTATGGTTAAATATACATATTTATGTTAATTCATACATCTCTGTATGTGTGAGTGTGTGAGTACATACTTTTATACGTTTATGAATGTCTGTTTTTAGGTTTGTTTTGTATAAAAGTGCGTACACTTAAGTATGTCTATTGATAAATTATAAGAGAAGACTAAACTTTAGTTGAATGTTGAAACATAATAA
>NC_043001.1:95498858-95526358 GCF_006345805.1 Octopus sinensis | reverse complement strand
ATATATTATATATATGTGTGTGTGTGTGTGTATGTGTATGTATATATATATATATATAATATATATATATATATATATGTGTGTGTGTGTGTGTGTGTATGTGTATGTATATATATATATATATATATATAATATATATGTGTGTGTGTGTGTGTGTGTATGTGTATGTATATATATATATATATATATATTATAGTATGGGGGACAATTTGACAGACCGAAACTGCGCGGAAGCCCATATGTCTTTCCTCTCTATACACACACTCACTCATACATAATGCACAGACATATACACACAGAGAAATTCATGCGTGCGCATATGTATATGCAAACTCCGATATATACGCTAATGTATGTGCATCTCCCAACTCATTCGCTTCAAAATTAGTCTATGTAACTTAGCATTTCGCATTAGGAACGCTCAATTTGTTCAACTAAAAGCTTTGTAGGTTGTGCTACGGCGTGAATGTAATACAATGACTGAAACGATTAAAGTAAAAAGAACTTACTGAACTTATATATACTGCAATGTATACATGAAGTAAGAATAATATGAAACGGTACACGCTATTCTAGCTCAAGTGTTTGCTGATACGATGGATCGGTTCCAATATTGAACCAAATCAAAGGGTTTATTACATTGTATTTTAATAAGGCTGTAAATAAGCAAAATTGCTAGCATGGCAAGCAAAATGCACAGAGACATTTTGTCCGCATATTCCTTCGGAATTCAAATTCAGCCGATGCCGACTTTGGTTCTCATTTCAGTCGGCGTCGATGAGAGTAATACCAGTTGAGTCCTGGATTTGATGTATTTGAATTAAAACTTTCTCCGAAATTTCTGGCCTTCTGCCAAAATCCGAAGGAGATAGTACTTTGAATTTAATATCATCTTCACGTAAGGCAGCTTTGTATCGTATTGAATATCATTTTCACGGAAGGCAGCTTTGTATTCTTCTTAATATCACCTTCGCGTAAGGCACATTTGTGTTGTATTTAAAATAACCCTCACGTAAAGCAGCTTTATATTGTATCTATTATCATCTTCACGTAAAGTAGCTTTGTGTTTCATATCATCTTGACGTAATGTAGCTTTGTAGTTAATATGATTTTCACGTAAGGCAGTTTTGTACTTAATATTATCTTTACGTAATACAGCTGTTTATTGTACTTAACATCATCTTCACGTAAGTCAACTCTATATTTACAATCATCTTCACGTAAGGTAGCTTTCTATATAATATCATCTTCACGTAAGTCAACTTTGTATCTAAAATCATCTCCACGTAAGGTATCTTTGTATATAATAACATTTTCACGTGAGGCAGTTTTGTATTTAATATCGTCTTAACGTAAGACAAGCAGAATAGCTAGCACGATACTTAGCGACATTTCTTCTGCCTTTATGTCCTGAGTTCAAATTCGGCCGATATTAACTTTGATTTTACATTCCTCTCGGGGTCGATAAATGAAATACCAGTTTTGTAAAATGGAGCTAATGAAATTGATTTACATACGTCCCCGAAATTTCTGGTCATGTACAAAAATTTGAAAGTAATGTCTTCTTCGTGTGTTTCCTTCGTAAAGCATTTAAACATAGTCAAATAGAAAATATTAATCTGAGATAATTAAAGGAGCACGTCTATTTGTAAAAGGTTGCTCTCAAACATGTAGACTGATACCACGAAAGTTTCCCTCGAAAGATATTTCATTATGCCCTATATCAAGAGGAAACAAAATCTGAGGCAAAATCCTAGAGCCTCCAGGATGATGGCTATACATTAGCTAGAAATAGACAAAAAATAAACAGGAAAAAAAAAGAAAATCAATTCTCGAATTTTCGAATACAACTGGTTTTGTGTATCAGTCAGAGAGTATAGGATGAAACATATATAAATACAAAATTAATGTCATTGATATTATTCTGACATTATTTTATATTGCTTTAAATAAAGAAATATAAACAGCAACAAGTTATTCTGAAATAAAAGTTCAAAGAAAATATTTCGTTTCAATAGTTGTACGTGAGTATCATTATTCGGAAAGTTTTATTTCAGCCGTCTGAACAACGAAAATAATGACTGTAAATGACTTCAAAGTCTTGGAAAGTTGAATTTACTGTAAAGTATAAGAGGCCCTTTGATATTTAAATAGTTGCTATAAGAAAATTACACTTATTTCCCTCATGTTATAACGTATGGTGATGCAAATGAATACAACATTGGTATCAAATAATTGCTACAAAAGCAACAACAACAACAACAGGAACAACATGATCATCATCAAGTACAAGAACATCAACAACACCAATAATAATAATTAATAATAAGGATAATAATAATAATAATAATGATAATAATAATAATAATAATAATAATAATAATAATAATAATAATAATATAATAATAATAATAATAATAATAATAATAATAATGATAACAACAACAACAATAATAATGTAATAATAATAATAATAATAATAATAATAATAACAAAAATGATAATAATAATGGAGAACGAAATTGACAGCAGGAAATCAAATATTAGGAGAGGTGAAAATGAAGAGAGTTGTCCTCCAAGGTGACAGTATGTACCCACTAATATTCAGGCTGGGGGTGATCCCCTTCAGTGAAATTCAACAGAAATCAATGTTTGGTTATGTTCTGGGAAGACGTAAGAGAAAACGGTACCACATGGACGACATGGGGCCATTCCCACAGAATGACGCATAACTAGAGAGCCTAGTCCACACTTCACGGATTTTTTCCAATGATATTAAGATGGAGTTTGAACAATCAAAATGTGCTACGATGGTGAAGACATATGGTTGCCAAGTGGAAAAATGATGAAGGCAATACAACCTTAATCCAACTAAAAATACCTGGGAATATTTGAGGCTGATAGAGTCAAGTACAATAATAAGAAGGAAAGGAGAAAAAATGAGTACCTGCGTCGAGTGACAAAAATATTGGCTTCATAATTTCGGCAATAAAATCGTGCGTGGGTATGGCACAGGAATCCTGAGTTGGACAGAGGAGAAAATAAAGGAGATGGACAATAAGTTAAAGCTTCTAACTATGTATGGGACCCATTAGAAATGTGTAAACACTGATCGCCTATACATGAAGAGAGCAAATAGAATAAGATGTCTGATAAGTGTGAACGACTACGTGCGAATCGAACTCGAGAGCTTAATGTGTTACCTAGCCCAAAGTCAGAAACCTTTGCTACCGAGAGTTCGGAACCAGGGAATATTGAAATAGAGAAAAAAAAGGAAAACAAAGGAAGAAGTACAAAAAAGACTCGCAGACGAATTCTGCAAGAATGGATTAAACAATAAGTTCCTTGCAGTCACAACAGAAGTTGCTGGAAAAAATAAGTACAATTCAATTCGCTGATCAAAGGAACACTACAAAAAGAGACCGAGAGCACCATACTGGCAGCGCAAGACCAAGCTTTGGCCACTAATTAGAGAGCCAATCTTAGGAATGAGCAGGTATCTTCACCAGTGCCCGTATCACGAACGAATGCCCTAGACTTTCCCAAAACCGCAACTTGTCGCGACACGATTAGGTAGCGAAAGTGCTACATTGAAAACTGTGCGGAAGGTGTGGGCTAGAGAGAGGTAAGACATGATATGAGCACAAACCGCAGAGAGGGACGGAGATGGAGACTAACAGTATTCTATGGGTATTCTCAATTCAAACAGATTAGGTGCTAGAGCATAACAGACCAGACGAGTGATGGTGGACGAGATGCACCACATATGCTATATAGTTGATGTTGCATCTCCCTTTTGACCCACGAATAGTGAAGAAGGAAGGCAAAAAGATAGATAAATCCAACCCTCATACGTTCGAAATAGCCCGTCAAGGGAAAAGGAAGAAAATGCCTATTATTGTTTGGTCCTTGGGAACTGTATCAGAAGGCATGAAGGGGATATAAAAAAAATGGAATAGGGTGCCCAGTAGAAATTCAAGTCACGCATTGGATCAAAATTGGTCAGTCTCTTCTATTCTATTTCATTTATTTAACTGCACTGCTCCCTTAATCTTCATTTTTGTTCTTTTATATTTGTTACAAAAACAATTTATAAAATCCCTGGCAAATATGTAAACTGCAATGCAGCAGAAACCGGAATAGTAGCTATTAATGACGTGTAAGAGCACGGCATTTCCTTATGCAAACATAATATGCTACAAATATATTAAAAGTTAATACCGTGCATTATTGTGTTAGCTGTGCATTAAATCACATGTCAAGGTCATCTCTACTGACTTACTATCGATTTTAGAGCCAGCACTCATTTTGTTACGATGTCCCCAGATACGAAAGACCGTGAGTGCTGCCTATAATCTCTCTCTATATAAAATACGTTGTCTCTCTGTCTATGTATTCTCCATGCATTCTGAAACGGCTCCAAGTAATCAAATCAAATTGTTCAAGGTAATTCTATTAGACCCCGCAAGTCTCAACATGTATTTATTTTCATTTGGATTGAAAGAACATAACATTTGCTTGAACATTATAAAACACGGCCACAACTATGATAAAGGATATTTTATACCACCACGACTAAGACAAGGTCACATTTTGTATATTAATATGTACCTGTCTGTGATTGAGTGTATGTTTTTGCGTTCGTTACTTACCACATTGTAAAGGACATTTTTTTATTACGGCGACAACGTAGTTTGCATGTGAGTGTGTATGTGTATGTGATTGTGTGTTTGTGTCTGTGTTTGCGCTTGTGTTACGTACGAGATAGTAAAGGACATTTGAAACCACCACCACCACCACCACCACCACATATGAGTATGTACCTGTCTGTGAGTGAATGTATGTTTGTGAGTTCGTTACGTACCACATTGTAAAGGACATTATATACCACGACGATGACACATTTTGCACATGAGTGTGTAAATCTGTTTGTGTGTGTGTTTGCCCGTAGGTTACGTAAATGTGTGTCTATGTGTGTCTGTCTTAGTATATGTATGTGAGAGTGCATATGTGTGTCATTGTATGTGAAAGTGTATGTGTTTGCGTGAGTGTAGGTGTTATTGTCTATTACAGTGATGTAAATTGGCAATGTGAAAGAGCTATACTGGCTCCAAGTAATGAAATGGTTGACAAACTAAATCATGAAATTCGAAAGTTAACAGATGCATCAGAAATCACTTTTCCATCAATTCACACAACCGTTAATCGAGATTAGGCTGTTTAATACCCTGCTGAAGCTTGAAGATACTCAAAGTCACTGGGATGCCACCGCATAACTTGTCATTAAGATGGATGCTCTCATTATGTTGTTTAGGCGTCTTGACCCAATCAATTTATTACTTCCAGAAGGTCCCATCTCAAACAGGCAACAAAGTCACAATGGAGAAAATGTCTTTATTCCAAAATTTCCTCTCATATCTGCAGATGTTCCATTTGAATTTAAGAGACTTCAGTTTCCAGTCAAAACAATTTTGGTATTTCAATTCAGAAATCTCAGGGACAGTCTCTCAAGGTAGTTGCACTCGATCCCTCTGCTAGATGCTTGTCGCACAGTCAAATTCTATGTTACTTCTTTGCGAGTTGGAAGCCGCAACATGTTATTCATTTGGACCCCAACAAAAAATTACCCAATGTATATTGTTTACCCTGACGTTTGACAGATTTTCAGTACCAAATCCTCTTTTCATAACAATTTGGATATTTTTTAATAAAATATATTTTGAAATAATATTATAAAAAAATCAAATATTTATGATAAAAGAATCTTAGTTATAGTTTAGTAATCCGCAGTAATGCAGGCAATTCAGTGAGTACCTATATAAGTTTGTAGAGATGAACTTCACGCAGCATATATTAGCATTTCTGTCTTTGATATGCTGAGAGATATCATTTAACCATACATCACTTCGAATAAAGTGTATCAACTGTAAAGGCAGGAAAATTATGGGGTTATTCTGGTTGTCCTGAGTTTGTTAACATGGAAGGAGGTCAGCTTATACTGTGGAGAGCTTTTGAGGAAAATCCGCAGAAAAACTATGCATAATTTTCTAACAAACATATTAGGCTACATAACGCATTTATAGTCACCGTGAAAGAGCTGTTGGGATTGATGAGAAACTCTATTGTCTGATCTAATAATTATTTCAAAAATATAGATGTCATTTCTGTTACTGTTTCCCGGGAAATTTACGGATAATGACATTTATCGACCATGATCGTAGCGATATATGAGAGAACTTTGCCGTGCGATTGTGATGTTTCCAAGAATATGCTCGGAGATTTTGACTTACAGCACGAAATAATCTCCTTCTAATTTATCTAAAGCTCATTTCTGCCGCTTCATTCAAGGACGGTCATTGGGGTTTCTCTTTCTCTGCCATTTGATCTCTCAATAATAGTAGTGGAAAACCCAACATCGGATTACCCCATTCAGTATTAAGATTTCTATTTGCCACAATTAACTATTTTTGAAAGAAATTTCACCTATACTAACACAAACAACATTTAATCGAATAGAAACGTACGTAAATAGAAAAGAACACTAATATAGAAGATAATGACTCATGCATGTTTCCATTGCATTATGACTTAAATGAATACAGAGTATTCTCCCTTCGAATTGATCCATCTTCAGAGAAACAAAATCCACTTTATACTCAGTATACCATCTTCCGTATTAAGGAATCTTCTTTTTTAAAGTATTATGCCAAGTGGTATGAACTCCATGAATAGATGTGCTTCTATGGAGAACTTTGATACACATACATATATTGCTATAAATTTATTTTACTTTAAATTCATTTTATGTAGTTTCTTTCTTACTTTAACATACCTCATACATGTCTACACAAATTTTGAGTTTTAACGAGTTGATATATATATTTATTTCTATTTCTATTTTTTCTCATTACTATATATATCGTAAATAGCTAAAGTTTCTTTGAGCAACTGACGACAGTGTTGAAAATTTAGTACATCTACGAGATTTCTCGATAAACCGTATGCTATGTTAGATTCTAAATTTTTGTTATTAATACAAACATTGATATTTTAACATGTTTCCTTGTCTTCATTACAGATAAATATAAACGCAGAAAGTTTACCGTATATATAGCATTATTAGATTAGAATGTACTGTACTCTCACTCAATTAATCTAATCGTTTATTTTATTCCTTACTTTGTAAAATTCCCACTGATAAATTCCTAATATTACGCATATTTTTCGAAGGAAAGATAACGAGTATACTTACGTTTAGATACGAATATCTATTTAAAACATCCAATGAGATATGATATTTGTCGAAAAAGGTATGTACTTATTAGATCATGCATATATCATAGAAAGAATGTATATAATTTACACATAATTTATATTGCGTCTTCGACTAATGTCTACGTAAGCATTAGACAAAATATAATACATCAATATGTACATATACATACACGCACATGTAGATACATACTAATATGCGCCTATATCTCTGTGTCAGTATCTCGGGGTGGATGTTTTATGTCAATATGATTCATTCGTCTAATTGTACATGCATTCGTTTTGTCTAATCTATGTGCGTGTATTCTGAATATATGCTACACAATATCTAATTCTTGTTTAGAATATGATTTATTGTTTGGAAAAAGATATTAAAGCTGAAGAAGCAGACGTTTCATGTAATTAAATTTAGACAATATTAAATTCCTCAGTCACTATAAAAGATGGAATTCTCAAATGCTAGTCGTAAAAAAGCAACCATTTTAAAACTAAGAAATTGAGGCAACAAAAAAGAAATATTAATACGATAATATAATACATATTGTTTTGAGACTTGAATAAATAGACACGTATGTTATACAATATTGCCAATATATTTGTAGATATATTTCAAGTAATAAAATCCTGTACGATTTTCAAACTAGCAGTTTATGAAATGTTATACAATAGGTGAACATAAGGTAAAATGCTGGAGTTCATGCATTTTATTATCCAAAGTGCCAAACGATTATTTTACTGGGTAAAGAGAAACAGTTCATTTCTTTCGTGAAATAGCATTTTAAAATTGCACATAAGAATAAATAATAAAATACTGAAAAATAGGTGCTTAATTAAGAATATATCTTTCGAAGAAAAATCAATCGTATTTAAATATTGTGAGCTCTGTTTATACTATTATTAACCCGTTTGCTAAATATAGAGACGTGGCATAGTCGTTAGCATTTCGGAGAAATCGCTTCGCGGCATTTCCTCTGAGTTTCTATCCCTCTGAGAGGTACTTAAGCATTTTGCCCTTTCGGAGTGATTAATTAAGTAAAATTTGGACGTCGGAGACTCTTTAATCCTAAAACTAGAATTTCAGGCACTGTCCCTACATTCCACAGATGTCACGCAATGTGAGGGGGTGATATTTCGATGGCTGTTTTTATGTTATGCTTTGGAATTGGTATTAGAAATTATAGTGTTAAATAATAAAAGGGCGCGATATATTACGTGTGAGTCGATGTTCCTATATTTTGATTCATCGTGAAACTGTGGCCATAAAGCTGTCCTTCACGGTTTTCATATTTCTTTGCTTTCTACTGCTTAGGCTCTAGCTTTGATTTTCTTAATATGATTATAATGTTGTTCGTAGTTTTATTATTATTAACTTTATCATCATCGGCGTTAACATCATCATCAGCATCATCATCATCATCACCATCAGTACTGTAATCATTATGATAAATATTATAGTTGTTGAGTCGGTTAGGTGTAGACTTTATCGTGCGTGCATTCTGTGCATTAACTGTGCTGTACATTATTTACATTCGACGGATATTTGTCCTCATCTTGTTTGTTGTTAACACAACGTTTCGGCTGATATACCCTGAAGCCTACAGTGTCAGCGGTTCACTACCAGTAAACTAAGGTAACATCCGTTATTTTTCGAGCACCTTCCGGAGTATTCGAGCGGTTCCAAGCAGTGCTGTTTTCTGCAAAAGCTCCACCCTTATTGCAGCCCCTATTTGTTCCACGTATTTCTCGAATGTTTTGCTCACTGTTTTCAGGGCTCCGACAATTATTGTTACTACTGCTACCTTTTTCATCGACAACAACTTCTTAACTTTCCAAGCTAACCTGTCATATCTATCGACTTTTCTTTCTTCCTTATCGCATCGCTCGCTTTCTGTTGGGCATCCAGTATCGTTTTCTTTCTGAATTAAGACTATGCCTGGATTTCTATGCTCTATCTCATGGATCGCATTGAAATATAAAATCCCACAGGATTTTTGTATTATCATTATTGCAGCCACTATTTGTTCCGTGTACTTTTCAAGAATTCTTGCTCACTGTTCCTAAGGCTCCGAGAAATATTGGTAGTACTACCACCTTTTTCATTGACCACAACTGCTTATCCTCCCAAGCTAACCTGTTATAACCATAGGTATTTCTTTCTTCCTCATCGCATACCTTCTTGTGGGCTGGGCATGCTATATCAGTGATCCAGCATCGTTTACTTTCGTTCTCAATTAACACTCTATCTCATGGTCGCATTGAATCATAAAATTCCATGGGATCATTGCATTATTATTTTCAATGATGTCTTCGGGTTTATGTTCATATCACATTTTTGCTCTGTCAAGTCCATACTTGTTGCAAAGTGTCCAATCGATAATCCTTGCTATGTTGTCATGACGTCTCTTATATTCTTTCTGGGCTAGTGGCGTACACTGACAGGTAATATGCCATACTGTTTCACCATTTTGTCCACAAATTATGCACTTATCACTTTCTGGTGTGTTGCCTATTCTGTATTTGATGTAATAGGTTCCTCATGGTTGCTTTAGGGCAGCAGAGATTAATGCCTCCGTTTCCGGTTTTAAATCAACTTTTACTACTAATTCTACTACTACTACTACTACTACTACTACTACTACTACTACTACTACTACTAATGCTGCTACTACTAATACTAATACTACTGCTGCTGCTGCTGGTGCTGCTATTATTAATATTTTTATTATTATTATTATTATTATTATTATTATTATTATTATTATTATTATTATTCAGTAGTTTTATTTTTATAGCGTGCTTTCACTTCACTACCGAGCGCAGCTCTGTGTGCCTTGGGTATGTGCTGTGATTTGCTGTGATGCTCTGATGGTTATTGTATGGAAAGTGTTCTGCGTAGGATGTGTGCGGTGCCTAGTAGTGCAATTTTCTGTATGTTATATGTGTTTGTAAGTCCTGGTGTTTTTGTTATGTATTTGTCTGAATATTTTTTTATCATGCCTAATGCACCTACTATGATAGGAATTGTTTTTGTTTTCAGGTTCCACATTCTAGTTATCTCTATTTCCAGGTCTTTGTATTTTGAGAGTTTCTCCATTTCTTTTAGAGACACGTTGTCATCTGCCGGTATTGATACACTAATTAGAAAGCATTTTTTTTCTTCATGATCTCTGACAACTATATCTGGTCTGTTGGGCTTAATTTCTCTATCTGTGTGTATCGGCATATCCCAGAGTATGGTGGCTTTCTCGTTTTTATTATTATTATTATTATTATTAATATTTTTATTATTATTATTATTATTATTATTATTATTATTATTATTATTATTATTATTATTATTATCACCATTATTATTATTATTATTATTATTATTATTATTATTAATATTATTATTATTATCATCATTTTCATTATTATTCAATAATAATAATAATTATTATTATTATCATTATTTTCATTAATATTATCATCATTATTATTATTATTATTATTATTTTTATTTTTATTATTAATATTATTATTATTATTATTACTATTATTATTTTCATCACTATTATTATCATTATTGTCCAGGCTGGCAAAATTGCTAGCGCGCCGGTTGAAATGCTTAGCAGTATTTAGTCGTATTAAAACTGAACGTGCTGAGAGATTCGTTAGCACCCGGACCTGTCACTACTAGGAACTCAGACAGGCAGTATTTTTTGCAGTATGCGTGCAGTTCCATTTAAATCCGATTTTCGCATTACACCAAGATTGTTGAGTATTTCTAAAGTGTCCAGATATTTATTCAGGTAGGATGATATTAAACCGAATGCTCCGGTTAGTGGTATTTATTTCGGCCTTCCACCGTGAATTCCAATGCCGCCAGATCGGAATTGGTGTCTTTCTTCCTGTTTTGATTCGATGAAATAGTACCACTTGCGCCCTGGGATCCATATAATATTTTAGTCACTTCTCCCACATTTCAGATCTTGTGCTTATAGCGTATATATTTATTATCGTGATGTGACTGAAGGAAGTGCCGAATGTTTACATCGTGTAAAACAATTCTCGCAGAACAAGAAAAAACCCTGGCATAAAAAGAAAAAAAATATAATAGATGTAGGCATAGGAGTGGCTGTGTGGTAAGTAGATTGCATACGAACCACATGGGTTCGAGTTCAGTCCCACTGCGTGGCACCTTCGGCAAGTGTCTTCTACTATAGCCCTCGGTCGACCTAAGCCTTGTGAGTGGATTTTGTAGACGAAAACTGGAAGAAGCCCGTCGTATATATGTATATATATATATATATATATATATATATATATGTGTGTGTGTGTGTGTGTGTGTGTGTGTGTGTGTGTGTGTGTGTATGTTTGTGTATCTGTGTTTGTCTCCCCAACATCGCTTGACAACCGATGCTGGTGTGTTTCAGTCCCCGAAACATAGCGGTTCGGCCATAGAGACCGATAGAATAAGTATCATGCATACAAAGAATAGGTCCTGGGGGCGATTTGCTCCACTAAAGGCGGTGCTCCAGCATAGCCACAGTCAAATGAATTAAACAAGTAAAAGAGTAAGAGTAAAGGAGTATTGATGCTTTTGATCTACAAGCAAAACTAGTAAGTGTAATAAAGTTTAGTAATTAAATGTGTTCGGAAATCTGTTTCGCAGTTGAATTTTTAAGTATATAAATTTGCATCGAAACTTTTCAAAGTACAGAAGATGAGATTCATCAAATAACAGTTCAACTAATGGTGAAATATATTTGATGCAACGCATTATCTGACAAGCTAATGAGTAAATTTTACATTGAAATCTTTTCAAATTTTATGGGAAACCCATTTTAATAGAAGGAATCATAAAATTAAGTTAGATGCATGAAACATTTACACTTCAATTTGTTACAAAAGTGTTGCATATATTCCCTGGAATTTTTATGTGTGCGTGTGTGTAGGTGTTTGTGTGCATGTGAGTATGCTTAAGTGTGTGTATGTGTGTATATGT
Source organism: Octopus sinensis (assembly GCF_006345805.1). Taxonomy (NCBI): domain Eukaryota; kingdom Metazoa; phylum Mollusca; class Cephalopoda; order Octopoda; family Octopodidae; genus Octopus; species Octopus sinensis. The sequence continues at coordinate 95,514,099 of NC_043001.1, read as the reverse complement.
GCGAGGGCGTCTGTGCGAGTATCTATGATTTGAATTAAAATATAAATACTTAAATGAACACGGATTAAGTTTTTTTTTCTCCGTTCTCGACGTTTTAAAATTTCATCAAAAAAGCAAAGATTACTGATGTTTCAAACATCCACAGATGCATCGAATCTCACGTGTCCTTAATTGCCGTAGAATCAGTGTCTTTCATGTTTCATATGATAGAAATACTTGTGTCATTATTTTTGTTTTCACACTAAACGTTGAGATCAAACGGTCAATTAAAAATATTAAGATAAATACGATAGCATTAATGTATAAAATATATTAACTAAACTAATTTATTGATTTAATTAAACGAAAATATGTGCTGTAAACACTGCATATACATTGATAAAGTAATCCAATACATTTCTACCTTGAATCTTCCTTTTGAAAATCTGTTCTTTTTCTTAAGTCTAGTGTTGAAAATCACAGTGGCCCTTGTTAGAGGATCCTTTGTTCAAAAGCATTCCTGGCATAATTTACTATTAAATCTGTAACATGTACGTTGAGGTATTTTCGGTCGCTATTTTGTAACAAGGGAATAGTATTACTTGTGTCTTCCTAGATCTTAAGCACTATTATACTGAAAAGATAGGTATTAGTATAAAACTAAGTCAGTCATGAGTGAGGAGGTACTTACTGCTAATCAAACTTTTGCATAACGATTCTGCAGAACACTGTTCCATACGAGTTCCATTACTGCGCAAGGATAATCTCAAATTACAAAACGAAAATAAGTGGATATATAATCGAAAATTAGTATAAAACAATATGAACGTTCCAATAGTATTAAAACAATAAGTGCAACATTTCTGTCCTGCTCCGAAACTGTCCAATAGGGCTGTTCTTACTAAAAGTACTACAGACCGGCTTTTACAGATATAGTTGATTTTACGGCTGATTTCTTTCTGCAATGTCTGTATAAAACTTAATGGATTCATTATAGAATATGTTACTGTAAGAACTAATGATTCGTAAAAAAGATTTATGGTTTTTCCGCAGCTATTTTCGTTTGAACTATGTTACCTTGAATAGTCGACTTTGTAATTCTTCAAAATTTCTCGCCTGATCCTATGTGAAAAAGATTAATGCATTGGATCATCCGATGAATAATGCGGCTTTTTCAATTGCATGAACTAAAAATCAAAGGGGGACAGGATAAACTAATTGCATCAATTTTTTTATAAAATCAGGTAGTAATTTTACCTAGTACTTCTTCTTAGTGGAAGCTTTGAAGAGTGCGGTTCGATTTTAACAATTATTTATTCAAAGCAATAATGGAAGTGACAAAGAAGTATATACGGCGTATTTTGCTTTTAGGCAAAGCATAACGGAAAGTGCGAGGAATATTAATCCAGTATATGGGATCAGACAATAAGCCGAAGCCAGTGTCAATACTGACTCCTAAATTGCGAGCCGGAAACTACAGCCTAAAAGACGAGATCTGTAGAGCTCCACGAGGACGTCCTTCAAACCCTGATGGATATAATCCCATCGTAACTCTTAAGGCACGAGCGGAGAAGCTTGGATTTGGTCATTCAACAAGTCATGGAAGTCAGACCTACTAGAAAAAGGACTATCTTTGGTTTCAAGATGAAAGGTGTTCTTCCATCAGGATAATGCTCGGCTACATACAGAGAGGATGACATTCCAGACTCTGGAGCAGTTTGAATGGTAAACGATACCCCGCCCACCATATTCACCGGATATTGTCCCATCTGATTATTATTTATTCCGCAATCTTCAAAATCATTTAGACCGAAAAATTATGAATTCTGTAGTCCAGGTCAGAACCGGCTTGAAGGAGTATTTTTCGCCAAGGAAAGTGAATTTTGGAAGAAAAACCTTGCAAGTCTACCAGATAGATGGAAGAACATTGTAGAAAATGAAGGAGAGTACATTTTAGATTAAAAAAGAACTTTGATTATCGTAATTTCTAAAAATTAGGAAATATAAAAACCGCATGGGATGACCCAATATTTACGTTTATGAATTAAAATTAATGTAGGAATTAAAACGTAATGTGTCAATGCATTATATATATATTAATGTATATCCAAACATATGAGATACGAAACATTAACAAAATACATTTATGTTTACACTACTGAGACTCACATCATGATACACTAACAGACACGCTAACTTTTCTGTGTTGGGTCCTTCTTTCAATATTCAAAATATAATCTTCCGCGTGTCATGAACTAGTTTGTTAGATAAGACAGATATTACTTAATGTAATCTGAGATAATTTACAACACTTGACAAAACGTGGTGTGACATTCAAAGTCGAGATAACATTCGACCACAAATATTCTCCATCAGCGATCATTTGTGATTAAGCATACCACCTACATGACATAGAAGTACTTACTTATTCTCATGTATGAAACAATGACAGAAAGGCACATCGTTCCGTGAACTTCCACATAAGCTTCTTAAAGTGTCAATACCAAAAGCTACCGTAGATTGTTAAATTTATTCCGGCTTACTGTTCGGAATATAATTTTTTCACTCGACTGTAACATCTACTTCACATTCCAAAAATAAACAAAACCTATCAAACAGTTACGTACCTCATCATTTCCAGTTCCGGAATCAAAATCTTCAATCCATTGATTAGACCAAAGTCTAAATGTAGTGAAACCACAAGTAACATGATATTATGATAAAAATATAGTTCATTTCCTAATACATTGTGAAACGTGCGCAACTCCTGTTTGTCGTTCCTTTTATGTGATGTGATGGCATAAGGCTACAAAAACCATGACGGAGACAACATTTTAGAACGTAAATGCCTTATATGTAAAAAAAGAGTTTTATCGTTTGAATACGAGGGACGTTGAATAAGTAATGCCTCTGACCCATTTGCAGCTGAAATTTTGCATGTGCAATCAGTTATATCTCTATAGAGTGAGTGATGAATTACAGCTCTGAACTAATTGTGGTTTCTGATTTACAGGTGTTTGAACTGAGTCAAGTGTGAAATGGAGCCTGTTGAGTGTCGAGCAGTGATCCGTTTTTTGTATTTGAAAGGACGCACACCACGGGAGACTTTTGATGAAATGAAAGTAACTTATGGTGATGATGCCCCATCATATAAGCTTGTAAAACGCTGGCATCGTGAATTCAAACATGGTCGGAACTCTGTGGAAACAGCTCCCAGATCTGGTCGCCCCGCTTCTGCCATTGATGAGGCATCTGTCCGTCAAGTTGAGGCTGCCATTTTGGAAGATCGACGCATAATTATTCGCCAAATAGCCCATGAGGTCAAGATTAGTACCGGGTCTGTGCAAACTATCATTCATGCCCATTTGCATATGCAACAGGTGTCTGCCAGATGGATTCCCAGGTTGCTCACACCTTTCCAGAAGCAAGAACGCGTCGAGTGCTCGAGGATGAATTTGGAGATGTGCCAAGAAGATGAGTCAAAATTTTTCAAAAGACTGATTACACAGGATGAAGCCTGGGTCCATCACGATGATCCAAGACCAAAGCCCAGTCAATGCAGTGGAAGCACCGTGACTCACCCCCTCCAAAGAAGGCAAGGGTGCAGCCCTCCGCTGGCAAGGTCATGCTCACAGTCTTCTGGGACCAGGACGGAGTAGTGATGACAGATTTCCTGGCAAAGGGTACCACAATTACAGGAGCCTAGTATGCTTCACTTTTGAGGAAATTAAGAGAAGTTATCAAAATCAAGAGGCGGGGCAAGATCAGCAAAGGCATCCTCCTCCTGCAGGACAACGCTCCGGTCCACAACTCGCTTGTCGCCAGATCAGAAGCACAGGCGTGCGGCTATGAACTCCTACCCCATCCCACCTACTTTCCTGACCTTGCACCCTCTGATTTTCACCTCTTCCCAGTCATGAAGTTGTTTTTGAAAGGAAAGCGTTTTCCAGATGATGCAGTCTTGATTTCTGAAGTCACGTTGAGGTTGGAGGACCAAGCTAGATTCTTCTACAAAAACGGTCTCCAGAGCCGCATCAGACGATAAGAGAAATGCGTAACTCTGGGTGGTTCCTATGTAGAAAAAGACTAATAACTGTGCCAAGTTTCGTTGCTCTACTGCTATGGGAAGTGGGTCAGCGGCATTACTTATTGAACGCCCCTCGTATATTGTGTGGTTGTGTACAAACACACACACATACACACTCACACACACACATACACACACATGCCCGCACACACACACACGCACAAACCGGGAAGCAAACGCATGCGCTTATAAGGTTACACATCGTAGAACAGAATGAAATAAGTGGAGCAAAAGCATACACGAAGATGGGAAGTGTCACTTAAGAGGTCATAGCTGTGTGACGAAAGATTCCCGTACAATGAATTTGAATTAGAATAAGAATCGTAATAAACGAGTGGAGAACGAATATATAGTGCGTGTGTTTATTAGGCAAGATTAAATGACCATCCCGAACAGTATATATATATATATATATATATATATATATATATATATATATATATATATAATATATATATATATATATATATATATATATATATGTAGTTTTTCAATGTGTACATATACCACGGAGAATATAAATTTATAGTTACCAGGGTAGAAAATTTCACATAGGTGCCAAGGATATTACACCGTACTGATAAAAGTAGAAATTCCAGGGGTAAGTGCAATGTCTTTGAATAACATAGATAACTTAAGATATGGAGTTAAACGCAGGTGTTATTCAAATCTTTACACTTGAGACATATGTTTCGAAGAAAACATTGACATTATTCCCGGGGAATAAAATGCTGTAAAATAATGCAATCATCTCGTCAGGGTAAAAAAGAGAAACGAAACACATCAAGAAGCCATTTTCACCGAATGTGGTTACCGCGTACATGATGAAGAGGAAAGCTGGCAAGTTATGCTTTAAGAATAAACCGCTGATAGATTTCACGTTAAACGCAATTTAAAGAAAGAGAATGAGAAGAATGAAAAAAAGTGACAGAACTTTAAAAGTGGAGACATAAAGTGCGATAGATGAATCGGAATAATGCGTGGAGAAAAATACATGTAGTGGAAATTAAATGTATAAAGACATTTAAATGTCGAGTTTTATAGATTGGTAGAAATTACTTATAAGGACTAAAGGTATAGTGTTGCCAATGTTTGCAACGATAAACGCGTTCTTTAAACAGGTTTACATGATAAGTCTCCCAGAAAAGAATGAGATATTGCTCTTCGTTACAGAGCAGATAAAAAGATTAACCATTCTCTAGATAGAATATTCCATTCCAAATCAAATTATTCCCTTAGAGACTAAATTAATTTACTAAGTCCAGAATTGTTGCGTTTATTGATATGTCTAAATGTAGAGTAATGGTTAGATATTCTTTTCAACAAGTGAGATGAAGAACTACCTATGCAAAAAAAGGACATGAGTTGCCTGTTTTCGGATGTTTGACGTTACGTTAAATCTATTAACGATTACATATATATATATATATATATATATATATATATATATATATATATATATATATATATATATATACATATATATTATATATAGATAAATAGAGAGAGGGAGACAGAGTGAAGGGGAATGACAGAGAGAGAGTGAGAGTAAGAGAGATGTATACCAACTTACAGAATTACATAGGTCATTAGCGATAGGGAATCGACACAAAATTTAAATATGCGTTTTTTTAAACTAGCACTACATATTAACAGGATACTCATATCAAATATACCAGATATGTAATTTGCTTCCCTATGTAGTGCCTATCTCCATTCTTCCCATTACGCTCTTAAATCATTAAATCTGAAGTGTTACACCAGAATGACTTGATGTAATACTGTAAAGCAATTACGTCAACGTGTGAATTAAATTATATTCTTATATGTAGGATAACAGCAGAGTGGAAATATTCGCAAACTTGTGAACAGAATTCCTTGCTACAATAAGGTATATCTCTGGTAGCAATGAAGTATTTCACATAAAGATAACTAAATGCAACGTCTGACATATAATTTACACATTATAAGAGTTGTTGAAATATGGAATATGCAATAATATCAAGTGAGTATAGCTGCCCTCACAAACAACTAAGCTGTAAAAATGGAGGATGAGTCCATTAATACATGGGAACTATGCAAATAAAGGAACACTTCTCTCTCGATTCTATTTACAAAATCGTGCTCGAAAAATCTGTTTAAATCACAGTACAACATCTAAAAAAATATTACTGATCAAGATATTTCTTTATAGACGAAAGAGATACATTGAACATGAAATACAGTTTATTGCAAAGAATTTACTCTTACCATTGGTTAAATAACATGAACATATAATTTCCGATTTTACTGGGATATCAAACTTCAGATGTAACCCAAGATTAAACTAAAACAGACTTCATATAATAAGCTACATTCTGCAACTCTTCATTTAACACAAGAAAATGAAACTATAGCGTACATATATATAAAGGGGTTTCCGAAGGCTTTTTATTGCGTTAGGTAACACTGTTATGTACATCAATATATTAATTAAGAATATGGTAACTATTATTGACAGAAAATTGCATTTTGTTTTATATCTATATCAGTGCATTCCCTGAGATTTAATATAACGTTAATTTCTAAGAATCCTTATCTGTATGATGATATAAATATCACTGTATATTTTTAGATGCTTATCATGAATTTAGCGGAAATAAATTACAGTTGGGAGAATATGGACTCAGTATTTTGACAAATGACACATGATTATCGTAATGAAATAATATCAGCAACTGAAACAAGGAAAATAATAATGATCATGATAATAATAATGATAATAATGATTTCTTTTATATTATATTGTTATTTTATGCTGCATTTAAAACGGCTTTGTATAATAACCATTATTAACTTAAATATATATACGGCTACAATATTGCAGTTACAGAAATTGTGGGTTTCCAAATATTAGTCGCCATGTTAATTAGACGTTTTCCAAGCAGGAATGATGGAAGTTTATGAAATAATTATGAATGACGATATAAGTGTTACTTTTGTATCATTTTCCATTAGACCCCGAAGCATTCAGAATTTATCTGACAAATATCACATAGGTTTACTAGCTATTAACGAAGTTCTAGAGGTGTGCATATGTATACTGGTTAACTGTCAGAAATGTTATTACATATAATTTCGAAAATATTGATGGGAATGTTATTAAGTGTACTTAATATGACTACGGGGTGTCAATAATTTATTACAGGCGCGTAACTGATACAGGACCAATAAACGTCATAACATTAAATTATGTGATAAGGATATTATCCATACACAATACTCAACCATATTATATATAAGTATGTGTGTATGCGCGCGCGTATGTATAGTCAACTATATATATATATATATATATATATATATATATATATATATATATAATATATATATATATATATATGTATGCACATATTTACATGTATGTAGATGTTTGTATTTGTAATCATGTGTGTACGAATGTGTGTGTATGTGTATGCATATATATATATATATATATATTATATATATATATATATATATGTTTGTTTGTACGTATATAAGACAACTATACACTACCTAATATTTCCTGGGTGTAGCCCAAATCCCCTCGAAAGTCGTTAGGTATCAGAATAGCATGAATTGAGATGAAATTTACAGTATGGTCTTAGTGATTTAGACACCAGTTATTCACCAGCAGTGAATTGTACGTTTCTTCTCTCATAAAGACATCTATTATATTCCTATTAGATGGAAGCAAAGTTGACCATATCTTGATATCAAGAAGTCAATGGATATTAGGGCTCTGCGAAAGTTTAATCTAATTAATTCACGTTACATGAAGCGCCATCTATGGGTACCGAATACACATAAAACCTAATTCGTAATCTAGCATTCAAAGACTGGTGACCAGCAGTACAGGAGATGCCAAAATATTGTCTGGAGTACCACGTGCAGAATACAGTATTAAAAATGAACTCCTACTAGAAATATTAACCAGCGGAATGCTAAAAGTGGAGGCGCGTGGCTCAGTGGTTAGTGTGTCAGAACCATGATCGTAAGATTGTGGTTTCGATTCCTGGACTGGGCGACGCGTTGTGTTCTTCAGCAAAACACTTCATTTCACGTTGCTCCAGTCCACTCAGCTGGCAAAAATGAGTAACGCTGCGAAGGACTGGCGTCTTGTCCAGCTGGTGAACAAATACGACATAAAAACCGGAAAACCGGGCCCATGAGCCTGGCTAGGCTTTAAAAGGCCGTATCTAAAAACAAATTAGAACGCTAAAAGAATGACGTCAATGTGCTTTTATTAACATCTGAAAATAACAATACGATTAATGATCTCATAATTTTAGCAAAATTAAGTATTTCCATGTGTTTATATTTATTGTAGAGCTATATCGAGGCAAAAGCAAGTTGATTTGGAAATATCGAATTTGTTATGTAACGCATACATATAGTTTGAAATACGCTACTAATTTTTATAAATAGTAAATATATTGTTTTTCATATTCAGTGGGTAAGCAAGTAGTAACTTTGCAGCTGTTCCATAGTTCTTTCCGTAGGTTATATTCTTACTTCTGATATGTCAAATGTTCATTAATTTAACCTACGCTATGTAGATAGTAACATAAATAATCTTCACGAACATCCTCTATATGTTCACACTGTAGCAGTTTCTTTTACATTTTCTTGTTATAAACGCAATGTCATACACAAACACAGAGACACGCACACATACAAGCGCTCAAAAGCTCCAATAAGCGTGCCTTCCTTTGTTGTCTTCTGCAATTCATTGTTTTCAAATTTGCCTCGAGACTCTACTTACATGTGGGAGGATATGATGAAAATTTCCTCTCTTGGAGGGCTTTGCACAATGCCTGATTAGCGTCCTAGCTTTACGAGTTCTTTTGCAGAGCTTAGAAATATTGAAGAACCGCTGCAATAAGTATCTGATTCTGAAAGGGGAATATGTTGAAGAAAATCGTAATTAACTATCTTCCGGTACTTTCTTTTACCGAAATCCAGGTACCTTTCAGCACCCACCTTATATATTTGTACGCCATTGGTACTTTGATGGCAAGCTCTGCCCTTTTACTCAATAATAACAAGAAAGGTAACAATAATAACAATAAAGCATAAATGGACACGTGAGGTATATATTTCAATCCTACACGCTTATTTTACAGCAGTGTTCTACCCAAAGAACGGAAACACAACAACTTATACAAATAAAATTTGGAAGAAAAGTTACCTAGATAAGACTTTGCTGCAGCAATGCACCCTAATAAACTATCTATCATACAAAGATATATTCTCAAAACAAAACAAGAACACCAGATTGCTTACAAGGAAAAATATATCAAGAATATGTAGATAGTAACCACAATGCAATGCCAAATAATATAAGTATAGGGACTGTAAAACACGAAGACAAACGTAATATTTCCAACGAAAGCTATGTTAACAACGAAAGAAAAGCGACCCAGACAGTAGGAATGTATAATTATGAGCATGCACAAAATCAGATCCACTTCTTACTTCCCTTTTTCGCTCATAATGCATAACGTTATTTGCTTGTAGTAGTTTGCAAAACAATTTTGTGGTTTGCAAAGACATGGATTAGGTACCGATTACTCTTTATATACATATAGTTCATCGCAGATAAAGCAGAATAGATATGTACATATGAGTGTGTATTTACAAATATATAAATCACGCAAGAACGCGCATAAATCTACACAGGCACATTAGCCTTAAAAATTATTTGAAGTTTAATGTATTGCCAGTTATGGGACATATGAGGCTTGTCATATCCAATACGAAAATGCTTCAGCTAGCAAGTAATTGCTTGAAATTTGCGGGAGCCGTGCTGTTGCAAATTATGCTGGAGATTGTGATATGAAAATGATCATATTCGGTTTGTCGTATCTAAATTGAAACAATTTTGCAATTAAGTCGAGATATATTTAGGCAGAGGACATTTTAAATTGTTTTATTTTGTACGCTTTCAGAAAATATCCATGTGTTTATTAACGTAGTTATTATTATTTTCGCACGTAGTTTTATTTGAATTACTTTTACTTTGAAATCCCATCTTGTTTGTTACTATTTCGAGGTCGTTGCATCTTCGTAGGTTGCCAAAATCTTCCAGGCGATATTTGCCAAGAAAAGAATCAATATGTTTATCATGGTGCACATCTCGTCTTTTCCGTTTTCAATTATGTTATAAGGGTGTTTCTCTTTGATCTTCTTTTCAGTTTGGCTAGGCATATCCGAGAGCATCTTAGCTTCGTCATTATCACATACCGGATTTGGTGCGTGTTCATAACACTTGATTAGTGAGGGAGTAAGCAGATAGACTAGCAATATATGTTGTGGCGGAAATCCTAGCGGTAAAAATGGATCTCCGATAATTTCTTAGACAGTAAACATGAAGCATGAGATGCGGGTGTGCCTCTTCCTTGATTTAGAATAGATGAGTTAAAGCCAAGAACAATTGTTATATTGTGGTTGAAGCAATGAATTTGCTAGAAGTTCGAAGAAAAACATCGTTGGGGTTTAAAATCGTATACATCTTCATATTTCAACAATTCTGTGAATACAACTGATTAAAGTTAATGGTAATTTATGTGTTTGGTGAGGAAAATTGTGAATGAACCGATAAATTGGGAGCGCAATGTAAAAATAATGCAAGAATAGTAGGAGAATTATCAGTTTAATTATATGGTATTAAATGGAATTGAAAAAAAGTTTTTAAGATACACATACATATGTACATATACGTTTCTAGTGCTCCGGTAGGAGACTTAGATCTTATAATCACAGGTTCACAATTATATTTACGTGGATGGTTGAAACAGATAAATATTTTTGCATGCACTGTTTACACTGCGATCACAATAAGAAATAAAACTTCTTTCCAAGTTCTCTCCATATACCTTCGAAACTCAAGGTAAAACAAATAGGATTCGGCAGGTAATCTACAAGTAGTTATCTATATCAGGAAAGTGCAAACTCTATAACATTATTATCTTGTAGATATATGTGCCCCTTGTTGCAGACTTAAGAAACGCCAGCTAGTCAAGCTTTTGGGGTTTTAAATTGTATACATCCTCATATTTCTACAATTCTGTGAATGCAGCTGATTAAAGTTAATGGTAATTTATGTGTTCCTTGCGGAAAATTGTGAACGAACTGATAAATTGAGAGCCCAAGGAAAAAATAATACAAGAATGGTAGGAGAATCATCTGTTTGATTGTATTGTATTAATTGGAAGTGAAACATGTTTTTTTAAAAAATGTCGTTCTGCTGCCATTGAGGATGACATGAAATCTCAGTCGAATCGTGCTCCAAACTCTTGCGTGAGGCGACGTTTGGGATAAAGCATTACATGTAAAAAATCATTGTTGAAAGCAATTTGTCAGTTACTTGCACACTCAGCAATGAAACCTTCAATATTTCTCGTACAATTCCTTCGGTTTTATCACGAAGACTATCTCCTAATATCACACACCCACACATTGCCTTCACTACTTCGAACTTGACATTTATGTTGCTGGCTTGGACAGCTCTCAACTCATCCGAGATAGTGTTAAACGCAATTGGTGAACAGGTTGATGTCAGTGAGGAGGACACAACAGCTTTCTACAGTTCGAACAAAGTATTAATTAGCTGGGGGCCAGAAAAAATTTAGCCGTAGCAACAGCACACCTCACTTGGCACTCATCAAGCTATTGACGATGCCTTTTCTCGACGGTACGTCATCCATTTGGATCTAGTGCAAGTATTTCGAGATTTGTTAAAGGAATATTTCATTCCCCCAGAGTGAAAGCAAAGTCATTCTTGTATCGATTCCTCTGTCCTCTAACGGACCGTTCGCAGCAGTCAGTTCCCCTTAGAAGACAATACGGGGGAGACGGATGGAGGCATCCTGATGAGATGAATAGCTCAGCTAAGTCCGTGCTTGATATTAAGGGATTCAATGCTGAAGGCATTGTAGCGTTTCAAGATGTTATGATGTGGAACCCAGTCTTCCCATGAGACGCCAGGGGTAGATTGGAGTCACCTACAGACAGGATTCAAGAATCGTAATGTACTTGCAGTAAAACACTAGGGTTTCTGCATTACATAAAAGAATAGATAAATATCCATGCATCACACTTGACTTTACATAGCGGCAACTAACTCACTTTAGGTCAGATTTCATGCACATATGAGTTAATTACATTTGAATCTCATCCCCACCGTTTTCACTGGCAATTTCACAGACCGTTGTTTCTCTCTTTCCTGCTTTGACGAAGTATTAACGCGCAAATCATTAAAGCATTTCTCTTTCCATGAAAGTGTTAAGATAATAATCCATTCTTAACAATTCGCCATTCACTGTTGACTTCGAAACACGCATGACACACCAGGTATCATATTAATACAGACAAACACAGACACACAAACACACACGCACGCGCACTCATACATGCACACATACATCCATAAAATGCACATCGCTTGTCACAATGCATTATAATAAAATTCGCATGGTACTAGCATACTCAATTCATGATAGAAAATTCGTGAGTGCAATATAATGACAGCTAGGCCACGCGTCTCCACACACACGTACGTACCCCCACACACAAGAAATGTATGCTTAGGTTTGTGTGCGTATGTGCATTCTTGTGTGTGAGTGTGTGTGTATGTGAGTACACAAGTATGTATGTGTCTGTGTGGGTATGTGCATGCATGTGTGAACGTGTGTATGTGTGTGTGCCTGTGTGTGGAGGAAAGAGGCTTAAAGTGCAGCACTAATGGTCGTTTGACTGTGGGCTATAATCCTCGACCAGAGGTTATGCTTTTTTCTTAAGCAGTACACTTATTTCACGTTTTTTTTTATTCTCCTCAGCTTGCAAAAGTGAATAATTATACACCCGTCCATCTCTTTGTCGCGTGGGTAGTGGGTACTGAGAGAAAATTAGTCATAGAATCCAGGAAAGTAGCCTTACCGATCCATAGCTGGGGAACGAACATTGGTCCTTGTTTGATACATTTTAATGTGTGTGCGTACATGTGTGTGTGTGTGCACAAATCTCATTATACTTCTCTAATACAAGTATATTATTTCATTAACTTTCAATTATTTGTGAATAACCTATTGTAACTATCCAATGTATAATAAAAAAAACAAAAGGTTTTATACTTTTTACATAAGAATTTATTAAATATTTGGGTGTCTATATCTTGTATATCTTAACTGGTAATATTATTATTATTATTATTATTATTATTATTATTATTATTATTATTATTATTATTATTTTATTTTGTTCATCGAAAACATGTTAATAATTTCAATTGAAAACGTTATTACCAGATTACAGAAATATAATACTTTAAAATTAGAACTATAACAGCAACGCTAGTAACTAATACACTATTTCATATTTCGCCTATTCACTTTACAAACAATTGCAATCATTTCTAATTCCATATTCAATAATTGTTATTTTTCTTGTATTATATTACGTTTAACATAAATTTGCATACTACAATTGAACTGTAGGAAATATGCTATCTTTTGTATATATATATATATATTTTTTTTTCTATTTTGGTTTCATTATTGTTATTTCTTTCTTTCATAAAATTCAATATGAAACAGGCAAAAAAGAGATAATAAATGGAAGGGATATGAATTGTAATTACAGAAATAAAAAGAAATGAATAGAGAAAATGGCGTAATGTAAAAGAGTAAAATAACATTATATTTTGCCCTATAATTACATTTCATATCACGAATCCTCTGGTGAAAATTAATGTGAGAAATTAATTAAATAAACGTAGCATGTATGAACCTGAAATATAAAGATTTATAACGGCATAATAATTTCAATTAAGGTGAATGTTTATTTGAGAAATACTGTTTGCTAAAGTTATTTCGTATTTTTTAAAATAAATTTTGACGTTAAACTAATTTTTGATACAGTAATCTCTAATTTATATATAAAACACGGATATTTTAATAGAGTTCTATTCATGAGATGTTTAAATAACACGTAACTGACATTTATATATATATATATTATATATATAGTTATATATATACATATATATATGGTTATATATATATATATATATATTATATATATATATATATATATATATATATATATATATATATATATATATATATATGTATATATAAAATAATATGTTACAAATACTCAATAGTCAAGATAAAACTCTGAGTTTCAGATGCCCAAGTGGAAATCCACAACGCCATCTCTTCGGTTATCTGGCCATTTGAAAAATGCTATGAAAAAATACCGTTATATAAAGGGAAATTACTGTGTTAGGATTCTGCTACTTATATAAATTAAGATTAAAAGTTCATAGTCAACTGTAAACATGGCTACTCATACGCTCACATGTGCGCTCGCGGACCAACGTGCATACTTATACATCACTATGAAAACGTACACATCTTCACTCGCATTTTTCGCCAAATGTATACGCATATATATACAAACTCATACACACACACGCGTACCTTAAAAGTTCATACATACGTCTATATACGCACAAGCACAAGAAGAAACATGGTTAAAGTTAACAGAAAAAACATAAGGAAGTATACAAAGCGTAAAAACTACGTTCATATACGGACATGCCCTTATGCACTCATACACACATACGCCCATATATGAACATACCCGCACATGTTTATATACGCATACACACACACGCATGCACAAAAAATGAATATACATATGCCCCCCCAAAAAACCTAAAAAATATTGTAAAAAGACTAAGTAAATACGTCTATATATATATGCATTCTTATGCTCGCACACACGCACGCATCTAAAACTGCCCATTCATACGTATTCACACACGTGTACAAATGAAACTATATAGCCAGATAAACGAAGAGATGATGTTGTGGATTTCCACTTCGGCATCTGAAACTCAGAGTTTTATCTTGACCATTGAGTAATTGTAACATATTATTTTATAGATAAAGTTCTTCTATTTACATAACATTGAGGTCTCTTTCTTTCTTTTCTTATCTTACCGTTTTTACCAGTATATATATATATATACATAATTATATACATATACATACATATATATATACATATATATATATATATATATATATATATATATATATATATATATATATATATATATAATATATATATATATATACATATATA
>NC_043001.1:95483858-95496358 GCF_006345805.1 Octopus sinensis | reverse complement strand
ATTTCGCTTCTCGCAAATTTAGTAAGTAAATACACTTGAATTGAAGTCTTATTCTTTCTTACACTACCAGGAGAGCAAACTATTGGGCATTGTACAAATATTCCAGAAATCTACACTGATTACACAACTGATGAGTATAAGTTTCTAAATATATAGGTGTATGCGTCGAATGTATGTAGGCAGGTATGTAGCTATGTAGGTATGTAAATAAGAAAGTATATATTTATGAATGTTTGTATTATGAAAGTAGATAGATAGGTAGACAGTTAGGTAGTTTGGTAGTTAGATAGATAGGTAAGTAGGTTGGTAGATAAGTAGGTAGGTATGTAGGTATGTAGGTATGTAGGCAGCTAGGTAGTTATGTAGGTATGTGCATAAGAAAGTATATATTTATGAATGTTTGTATTATGAAAGTAGATAGATAGGTAGGCAGTTAGGCAGTTTGGTAGTTAGATAGATAGGTAAGTAGGTTGGTAGATAAGTAGGTAGTATGTAGGTATGTAGGTATGTAGGGAGCTAGGTAGCTATGTAGGTATGTGCATAAGAAAGTATATATTTATGAATGTTTGTATTATGAAAGTAGATACATAGGTAGGCAGGTAGGCAGTTTGGTAGTTAGATAGATAGGTATTTAGATAGATAGGTAAGTAGGTTGGTAGATAAGTAGGTAGGTATGTAGGTATGTAGGTATGTAGGGAGCTAGGTAGCTATGTAGGTATGTACATAAGAATGTATATATTTATGAATGTTTGTATTATGTAAGTAGATAGATAGGTATGCAGGTAGGCAGTTTGATAGTTAGATAGATAGGTATTTAGATAGATAGGTAGGTTGGTAGATAAGTAGCTAGGTATGTAGGTATGTAGGTAGCTCGGTAGTTATGTAGGTATGTACATAAGAATGTATATATTTATGAATGTTGTATTATGTAAGTAGATAGGTATGCAGGTAGGCAGTTTGGTAGTTAGATAGATAGATATTTAGATAGATAGGTAGGTAGGTTGGTAGATAAGTAGGTAGGTATGTAGGTAGCTAGGTAGTTATGTAGGTATGTAGATAAGAAAGTATATATTTATGAATGTTTTATTATGTAAGTAGATAGATAGGTATGCAGGTAGGCATGTTGGTAGGTAGGTAGCTAGTTAGATAGATAGGTAGGTAGGTTGGTAGGTAAGTAGGTAGGTAGGAAGGTAGGTATATAGGTAGGTACGTGCTGCGGCAGAGAGGATAGGCATTTTTGAAAAATTCACAAAATCATTAATTTAAGCGGCAAAAAATTCATTGACATCGATGTGTTCATGTTGAATTAGCATTTGTCAAAATCATGTTTGAAAAGCTATATCCTTCATGTGGTGTCCGTCTTCATAGATAAATTTCTGAAGGCGTTCTTGGAAGTTTGCTTCCACTCTCTCCAGCCTTGCTCCGTCGATTTGGTCGACTTCTACGCTAATGGCGTCCTTGAAATCGTCCAATGTACGGGTTTTATGCGCATACATACGTGCATTGGAGTTTCCCCACAAGAAATAAGAACACAGGAACAAATTAAGAGACCGAAGAGGAAAAGAAATGTCAGCAAACCTAGGAATGAGGCGGTCTCCGAAGGGAGGGCGAAGAACGTCCATTGGTGATCTGGCTGTGTGGGGCATATCCCCATCCTGCTGAAACCACGCACGTCAAATAGGCATACCTTCCATTGTAATTCAGGTAGAAAGAAGTTGTGCATCAACTCGATGTAACGCTCGCTGTTCACATGAACAGCATTTCCATTAGTGACTTCAACAAAGTAAGGAACAATGCCGGCAGCTTTTCATGCAGCACACCAGACCGCTTCATTTGGGCTGTGCAGTGGTCTTTTGTGCACTTGTTTCGGATTTTCAAAAGCCTAATAGCAACATTTCTGTTCATTCACCATACAATTAAGACGAAAATGAGCTTCAACACTCGTTAAGAAATCGAGGCTGTCATTTGCCTCAAAAATTGCTTCTATCTCACTTCCAATTCGTATAGTCCCATGGTTTCAACTGTTGTCCAATGACCAATATGTACGGGTGGAAATGCAGTTCTTCATGCACAATATACCTTAGAGGTCGATTACCGTTTCCAAGTTCAGTGAAATGCCTCCGAGCAGAGTGACTGACGCGTTCCACATATTCTGTGGTCCGTACCATTGGTGGTGCCCCATCGGTCTCCTGCTTATTAGTGTACCTCGTGTACACTAAGGAACCCGATGTAAGATTGTGCTACGGGTGTGAACAGCCTCATTTCGGTGAATGTTGAAATGGCACCGAAATTCACGCTGAAATGCTGTGACAGACACGCTATTATTTACGTAATACCATAGGCAAACAAGTGATGCTCTATCGTCCACAGCGCCCTGGCTGCCCCTTTGAATAAAAAAATAAAAACTAAGGCACCTCGGAACGAATGGTACCAGTCACACATATGTTCCTCCGACTGCGTTTTATTAACAACCATTTCTAAAACGTCCGCCCTCTCTGCCCTACCCTGCAGGTATGTATGTATGTATGTATGTATGTATGTATGTATGTATGTATGTCATCTTCGTAGTCATAAAGCGAGACAGATGAGTGACAACCTGGCCACTGGTGGTGGTGTTACACACCATATTAATCATATCTGTCAGGCATGTGGAAGAGAGTGTAATTCGGCAGGAGAACTTAAACGACATGCAAAGTTACATGAAGCACAATTACAACTACAACCGGCTATTACCGGTAAAGGTTTTAGCTGCCAGTTCTGTACAAGACGTAGATCTTTAGCTGGGCTAAAAAGTCACATTCAATCACAGCATCAATAACAGTTAAGCTTTGTGCAATGACCATACTCGATAACAAGGGGGCAGCCATCAAGTATGTATGTATGTATGTATGTATGTATGTATGTATGTATATGTATGTATGTATGTATGTATGTATATATGTAGGTAGGTAGGTAGGTATATGTCCTCATTTGACCTTGGTTATCAATGAGTTAGTCATATTTTGCTTATTTAATTTCTTTCTAAGAGAATGGGTACGGAGTTATCGGTCTTAGCAATTATGCGTTACACTCACGTTGTCCTGCTGCTCACGTTATCTCACGTAGGTTGTTTTCTTTAGGATAACATTTATTCACGCTACGTTCAGGAGGCGTCCTTTACATTTCCCTGCCTTTGTTTCCATCTGTGGTTTTCTTTTAGCCTACAAAATTTGCTACTCATGATGTAATCACATTTAGTAATCAGGACAGATGATTGGTCTTTCTACAGTTCATTTCAACTGTGCATGTTCAGAAAATGATGCAAAATTCTTAAGTGCACAACCTTTCTTGAAGCCTGCACTTATCCTTCGAATCTACTTTACATTTCGCATACTTTTTTCACAAGTGTCATATGGTGTTAACATGACGAACGAGTTTTAGACATCGAACATTTCCTATCCGTTTGAATTTTTTTTTCTTTTCTTTTAGGCAGCCGATGTCTTAAATTACATTTCCAACGTATTTGTTGAATACCAGTTATCCGGACGTCATCAATCTTGGTTGGAAATTCACATGACAATATTTGGTTTCCAAAGAGTTTTGTGTGTGTGTGTCTGTAAATGTCGAACGATAAAATGAATGCTCAAAACCGCACTCGCAGATAGAGTTTCTTTATTTGAGGATTAATGCTACCTTTGTCTTCATAAGTGACATATTATGTTGGTAATTAGCTTTTACTTTATACATATAGACATATAGAGAGATAGATAGATATGCAGACATATATATATGTATATATATATATGTATGTATCTCTCTCTCTATATATATATGTGTGTGTGTGTGTGTGTGTGTGTGTGCATAGACAAAGATGCATACATACATACAAACACACATACACAAGTGTATACAGAATCCATACATAAATGAAACCAGTTCGAATGTATACAACAGATAGTAAACATAGCAATAACTATACCATGAATATGAATCGTTGTTATATTGAAACTGAAATTAATTTCTGTTTAAATTACTTGATTTTCATATTCTCAAAGATTTCATATTTCTCGCAAACAGCTATGAAAGAATTATAAAGTTGATTATGGTATATATTGTGTTTGTATGAGAGACTTACCTAAGTTTTATCCTTCCGTCTCTGCTCTCTTCATTTTTGCTCTCCATACCTGCCTCTCCCCCCTTCCTTCTCTTCCTCTCTCTCACTATTTTTTTATATTGTATGTTCACTCGGTTTGCATTTTGTATGTATATTTTCGTATCATGTGTCTTTTGATTGTTTATTTCTAACTGTAGGTTTATGCCTCAAATTTTTTCATACGTCTTCGCTTGCGTTCAGTATTATAGGTTGGTCCCTTTCTCCTTTTTTTCACTGATCAATCTCTTTATCGTGATGTATGTCTCTCTCACATTATATACCCACGCAGACCATTTTCCTTACACGCTAACCAATTGATCTTTCCCTTCAATCTGAATGCATCATTCAAAATATTGCCTAGATTTACCGTAGATTATTGCTTAAGATGCTATGTCTTCAAGGAAATACGAACTAATCTTCATACCCTCTTGAACAAGATGAGCTGTGAACTTTATTCTCATATCTACAGTTTTATTCTTCTATATAACCTGGAACTGTACTGCATGCGCAACTTGCTCCTGATGATGAAATACTCAGTGTAGGGTAATGTTGGCCCATCACCTCGGATACCCCAGAAACAGTTGTAAGATAGTTCATTCTACATCTCCATTTTTGACACCCTTTACCCTAATGAAATATTCTAAATGGCCTAAAATACTCGTTCTGACTTAGCTTTGTTTCCTTGTCCTTTAATATATACCCGCTGACATGGAATCCCTAGCTTACAACGGAGTCCTAGCTCCAGCCTCATCTATGAACTTGGAATAACCAATTATAACACTTAAGCAGTGTACATATTCGTTTAGATCAGTAGTGAACTAAACACTTCTTATTCTCTATATATGAATATATATATATATATATATAGTTTTTTGAGACCTCTGTGGAACTCGCATCTACATATTTACTAAAGATGACACGCGTTTTGCCATGGGAAACAAGCAATCTCCGGAATGCCTGTATCCATTTTTGTAACTTTATTCTTACTATTGAGAATTGTTTGTGCTGTGGTTAAGAGAATTTGGAAGCTTCCACAGCACGTGACATAATTTTCTTTTGGAACTTTGAGGCTGGTAGCAGATAAAGTTGTAAATTATAGCTTGTAACAAATATTATCATGCTGTTATAAGTTCTATAGTTTGTTTAAAATGTATTTTGCTATATCTATGAACACCATATCTCGTTCGGTTTGTTCTCCAGTCGACACCAGATATGCTGTTGCAGGAATGTTGGTCTTGTTTATACTCTTTTTGTCGCTGTCCTTGTTGCTGTTGTTAATATTCTCATTGTTTACGCGGTTGCTGTTGGTGAAAAACTTTGAACACATAGGCAAATGATGATTCAGTAAATCAGTTTTAAAAATCACTCAGGCGATCAACATTCCATCTAGAATTTATTTATTGAATCTACGTTTTAATAAAACAGAAATGAATGCTTTGTGTAACATCACTGCACTGCTACCTTATAATCCAAAAGAAAAGATCTTTTATCGTGTTTTATGCAAACCGTACACGATAAAATCCCTTATCTTGTGTGGAAATATGAATAGAAATTGAAAGGAAGATATAATCATTAAAATATGAAGTACCCCGAAAGAAGCTTGTTTTGAGACTACTTATGTATTTGTGAATTGTAACAAAATAATTTTAGCCAGCTTATAGCAAATTTTGTCGGAACAACTTACATCACAGTAGATTGATTGGAAGGTAAACAATATTGTTGTTTAAAATGTTTCAAGAAATGTCCGAATCTGTATAAAAAGAAATCTTTTAAATGGCATCTAAATATTGTTTGAAACCAAAACAATACGATTTATAAAACCTTTTCAAAAAATAACATTTAGTAGTTTCTAAGAATCTTCATAAAAATGTCTTCTGATACAATCATTAATTAGCCTAAAGGGGATATTTTTCTCATATTTTCTGTTTCTTTACCGTATTTGAAACATTGTGCAAGATATTAACAATATGTTTGAAAAAAAATCATGTTTAATTATATGTTTTCTTCGTTGTGCAAAGTTCTTTCGGATTTACAAAAATATTTTTCTTCCAAAATAATAGTATTTATTTAGATATATTATTTATGATTATAAACTGTAGTAAATATATTAAAATACCCACACAAATGAGCAAGAAATGGCTTCCCTATATCTTGGTCAACGAATCGTATTTTTTTCTTTCCTAAAATTACCTAGCTATTGATATACGAAAATATATCTGAAATGTTTGAATTTATATCATTCGTTACTTCAATTGTCTAGAGATACTTGATAATTTTTCCGAAACATTTACCTACAAAAATGTTTGTATACGATGGATGATTTATGAGGCGAAAAATACGGCGTCCTAATATTATTATAGAAATATTGTAATACCAGTATACCAGAGGTTGGTGTTATGCGTTCTATAATGTGTATTGAGACACTGCGATTCCCTCCATGACCTAACATATACTATAAAATATATATTTCATTTTTTAGCGACTGTGAAAATTTCAAAGAATGCCACATGTTTGGCGAAATACCATCAGCTTTCATTTCTTTATTAATGCTTATTTTACAGAATTAATTTCGGTTATATGGAGATTAGATTACTATGCATCAAGTCATGATTCAGGCCTAGCTATTCACAAGGGTGTCATAGGGACTACAAGCGAATATTTTCAAAATATATATTAGTTATAAGTATTCTATATCCAATAATGATACCCTGGAAAGGGGTCGTTAGTTTATTGTGGATAATCATCTCATCAATCAACATCTTATACGTTGGTCATATACTGTACTCCATCTTGATATTTCCGTGCTTCTAAATTGATGAATTGGTAGTAAATTTGTTCTCAGCACGTGTCTTCAGCAGCATGCTAAGTAAAGATTATATAACAAGGCAAACTCTAATCCCTCAATACTAGCTCTGGTCATTGGGAATATGTTGCAGGGCTCAGAAATGTTTGGATAAACTACTAAAAGTCTATGTAAAAATGAATTGTTCATCGTCAAGTCGTGATATCTAAATTCTCCATACCTGCCACATATTGATCGCTATTTTAAAGGTTACAGAGTTAACGTAAGGTATTGCATTACATTTTCACCTGAAAAGTGTTGCATTCAAAATGGTTATATGCATCCATTTCCAGCAACTGAACTTAAACAGTGCTGTCATTTACATCCATAATGTTTAACGATCACATCTACCAACAAGGAGAAAATTAATTGTGGCTCCTGCTGTTTTAATAGAAATTATATAAAAAATTGAAAAGCAGCATTCAACAAATTTGCTTTCCTTTTGGTTGAAAAATATTTATTTAATGTATGTTTTTTGACAAGCGAAAATAAATGGAGTTTTACGACATATAAAGAGGACCCATGCAGTGGCTAGATAGTTGAGTAGTTGCTCTAAACGTTAGAGAAATTACTCAGTTTAGTGTCTAAAAGATAGACATAGTGCTTACTGTATCAAGCGTTCCCAAATCTGGAGAAACAAAACGACTTCTTTCTACAATTAACGTGTATCTTAAAATCCAGTCGTTCTTTTGTACAGACCGCCGTAGTATTTTTTTTCTGAATTCCAGCAACTTCGGCCTTTTAATTTTTTTCTTCTCAACATGATATAGTTATTACTACTAAACTTCTTTCCGTGGCAACAATTATCAATGTTATCAAAGGCGTTCAAGAAATGGTTCAGATGGAGCTGTGCGGTGAGAAGCTTTGCTTCCGAACCTCATAGTTCAGGATTTAGCCCGCGTACATGGCTTCTTGTGGGTAACTAAACCAGGTGTGTTTATAACCTTTGGTTTAGCTGTACAAAAGATAACGAATCAATAGTACCCAGAATTAATAAAATAACTACTGGGATCAATTCAGTCGAGTAAACATCCTTCAAGACGGTTCCCCCGCATGGCCACAATACAGTATCTGAAACAAGTAAAAGGTAATATTCAAAAGATAATAATCTAGCTAACATTTTGTAATATAACTTAAATGACTATAACATTATAAATGGTAATTGCATTTTGCCGTCTTGGTTTTTTTATATGTTACAATGATTTAAAATTCACTGATATTTAATAGTTTAATCTTTTTGATAGAGTTGTTGTTCCTCTCATCGCTAATCTACACCTACCCCAATTTTATACGGATGCTTTTATTAGTTCTCCACCACTTCTATGAAAGGTATTTCATGTCTTAGCTACTAATCTCTAGGCGATGAATATTATTATTATTGTCAATTGAACCACTTTTAAATAAAATTAGCGCTGGTAAATCGTTTTTCATTTACATTTCAGTTTACATTTTCTTTTTACTGATGTCCCACATAAATCTTTGTTATAGATTAAGTTTTTTGGACTCAGGTAACATTTTAACAGGTAATTACACAACATGATATTGCCTTTCATTTATACATTTTATTATACATAAATATCATAGATTCTCATGCGAAAAACTTTGCGCTTCTTCAATTTTGCAATTCTTCGTGGATTCTGGTGACACTGGGAGCCGCAATTCCTTCAGGTATGAATGCCTATGACTTGAGGTCAATGTTTAAGTAGGTTGGCCTGCTGATTTACCTCTGGTGAATATGATTTAAGGTGCCATCATCTATCAGACCAGGTTTTCCAACATATGCCCCTTCGCACCAGTTTTTAGTGGACTTGAAATTTTTCCATCTCTTTCACATGTTGCCGATGAAGATTCTGAAAGACTTAGGACTCGGCATACGATCAATCTTCTCGTACCCTGACAGTAAGTTGACAGTACTGGACGCTGGCAACTGTGTAGACGGTACTTTTATACTAATCACCGAGCCTGCTCTTATTCTTCAGATGTTTAGAGATTTTGTTGACGAATGGAACACTATGTATGATGAGCATCTAAACTGTGTGAAGTTAGCTGATAGGAGTTGGATGAAAAGCGTCCGAAAACTGCTTAGTCATCTCTAACTGGGTGATAGAAACCAACTGGATTTGGCAAATACCATTATGTAGTCATGGGACAAAAGCACGAGGCATTCAAATCGTATCTAAAGAGTGTATGTCCTAGTACAGCAGTTAGGGATAGGATATTTTATCTACAATTCAAATTGCTCGTTTACAGAACCATAATATTGTGAAAACTACAGTAGATCCATATAGATTTCATAAGTACAGGCCTGTTAAATGTGGAAGTCAATCACATTTTGACAAGTGCGCTAAATTTTCAGAAACGGCATATGCAAATTAGTTATGCAAGAGTTGAAAATAAATATTGGAATGAAAGCTAGACATTAAAATAATTATTAGACCGGAATTGGCGAGGTTTAGTATTGCGAGTTACAGAAGTCTACACTTGATGGAAACCGAGTTAGGACACTAAAGATGGTTCGTTTGCAGCAGACGTGCTTGCCATGAAATTGGTCCGTAGGCAATGCATCAAACAAAACCATGACATAATCAGTGTCTGAGATAGGATACGTTGCTCTGCGGGATGATGTTCAATTTTACATTATCTTGGAAATGAAAAGACTTACTGGAAAATTGCTTGCTCGAAATTGGGAAAGGAAACAGTTAATCAGTCTTCAAGAGATCCTCAGGAAAAATTTTGTAAATTCATGCGACAATGTAATAACTTTATTATACATTGGTTCTCTTAAACGATGTTTCCAAATTAGCAGGTTTCCTTATACAGAGACACACACGCACGCCTGTATATGCTGTATATTTACATATACCGAAATGTGTGTGAGTGTACACATATATATTTGTCCGTGTGTGTGTATGTATCCATGTATTAATATGTATATACACACATATATATATATATATATATATATATATATATATATATTATATATATATATATATATATATATATACATATATATATATATATATATTTATGAATACTATATGTATATATATACACACATATATGTGTGATTGTGTATGTTTCTGTGCATACGGGCACATACGGACGGTTATCTGCACATTTTGCGTTTCTATGATTTTTGCATGCCTATATATGCGTGAATGTGTGCTTGAGTTTGTGCATATATGTGTGTTCTAAAATAATGTTTACCCATTGTTTGTTATTTTCGTAATTAGACGAACAACTGAAGTGAATGATACGTTGAAACAACGAGAGCAACTTTGAATGCAGTTACAATATCAAATAAAATCCCATAAGTAAACATCTACCAAATTGAAAAGAGTAATATAAATATAAAATATCAATAAAATAGGGTGAAGCAATAATAACACCCATACAGACTATATAATAGAAAAAAAAATAAAACCTACCAGCAGCAAAATCATGAACGATCATCCCGTTCGTTTTGTTTAACACAATATTTGCAAACCCAAATTTAATGTACACATTTATCATTTGTTTTATTTGAATTCTGACAGATTTAAATGGGTCTCTGTGTTTTAGGAATTTGATTTCCTAATTCGATATCTACGTATCTGTCATTTGAAGATTTACGGATTCTACAGATGTATACTAGAAAAGCAACGGAAAAAAATATATATGTATGATAAGACAGTCACGAACATACATGTAATAATCACATAAAACTTTATATATGCATATATACATAGGCATAGAGACATACATTACACACAAAAACTTATATGTGTATACGCATGTAGGTGTGTATTTTTGTGTATGTTGTTCTCTGTAGGCACGAGTGTATATGTTTGCGTTTATGGTTGAGTACATGTATATACGCATACATGCATGTATATACACGCATATATATATATATATATATATATATATATATATATATGTGTGTGTGTGTGTGTGTGTGTGTGTATTATATGTATGTATGTGTAGCAGGCTCAAAAATGTATAGGTAATTATGTTGATACTTTTGGCTAAAATTCAGCCAGGCGTTGCACCAGCATGTCTGCAGTAAATGAATTAAACAATTAGAATTTAAAAGATTTATCTTTCCATCTATATATCTATCTTTCTATCTATCTATCTATCTATCTATCTATCTATCTATCTATCTATCTATCTATCTATCTATATCTATCTATCTATCTATCTATCTATCTATCTATATATATATATATATATATATTTAAATAATGATGGAGATGAATTAATATTAATTTTAATATCAATTTAAAACCAGTAGTCCAGCATACAAAAAATCTGAGAAGTCAGAGAAAATTCTAATATATGTGTATATTGGCAGGGCTTACTGCTAGGGAGTCGGCCGTATGCTAGAAATAGACCATCAACGATCAAACTACAAGGAAATTCTCTAGAGGAAAAATACAGCGAACACCAGAACCAAATTTGGCGGGCAGGACAGATGAAAATTTATATAAATAACAGAATTAAATGCATACCTCGGTTTCGGCCTTTAACAAAAGAATTACTTACGTAATTCAAATGTCCGTGCTTCTTCAGTGCATTCCTTCATTGTAATGTAAACTACAAAACTAACCCCAGCTTTCCCTGCCAGTACAGACACGTGTATAGTTTTACCGATTACACTAGTGATAAAATTTCAAATGTCTTGGTTCTGGCGCGCTAATAAATTCCTGAGGCGAAGGGCTGCAGTAAATAATTCACTGCGGTTGGTGCTTCCTACTAGAGAACGTATTTATTTCAATATTTATATATATATATATATATATATATATATATATATATATATATATATATATATATATATATATATATATTGTTGTATTTCTGGATGGTCATTTTTTGGCGAAATAAACATACGCATTATATATTATGTATTTGTTCTTCACTCGTTGTTTGTGTTATTTTTCTTTTATTTTTATTTTCACTCCTGTTCATTGTCCAGAAATCTTTCTTCACACATCTGTGACCTCTCCAGTGATATTTTTCGTTTTCGTGTGTTCTCTTGATTCCCTTGCTCCATTCTATTCTAAGGGGCGTATCCTTATATGCGCATGCGTGCGTGTTTCTGTGTGAATGTGTTCATGTGTGTGTGTATGCTCGGGTTTGTGTCAGTTTTCTTAACAGTAGTATTACCTTCCTCGAATCCCCCATCCTCTCACCCCATTGAGCTGCTGCTGCTCTACTAAGACCCGAAAATTTGGTACAGTTCTTTTATCTCTCTTTGTTTGTGTGTTGGCTCATTGTGGTAATTGTTGTTATTGGCATTGTTGTCACCGCCGCTGCCGCTGTCGTTTTTATTTGTGTTGTTGATATTGTTGTGGCCATCCGTGAAGTTTTTCAGTGTGTGAATGCGTTCGCTTCGTATGCTGTTAGTATCCTTGTCCTGTATATGGATTTATTTATATCTTATATCTATCCTATATATGTAGCATGAATCAACGGGTTAAATGTAAGTTTCGGAACGTAGCATATATCTTACGATGCACTGTGGGACGGGGCAGAAAA
>NC_043001.1:95476358-95478858 GCF_006345805.1 Octopus sinensis | reverse complement strand
CAATTGCCGAAAATTAACTTTCTTATCTACCATTTTAAAGAGTTACAAAATTAACACAGATTATAGGAACATAAACCCTCTTCCACGAAACGATATTTTAAACTGTGCTCTAAATGAAGGTATAGTCAAATGCTATTTTATGGACTCAACCATGTTCTAAAATAAGTCGAAAGGTAAGCTACTATAAATCGGCACGAACTTTCCGGGCAACCCAATATGTTTAATTTATATCTGGGAAATGTAGTACGTCTACAGATTAAATTTTCAAGTTTTCAGCAATCGCGCAGGGATTCTAATTGGGACAGACTAATCTTATCATATTTGATGTTAGATCAATTAAGAAATATTTAGAAAATAATTCCTGATCATGTAATAGAGCATTTCTCAAAAATCCTTGAAGAATATATTTTGGCATATTGAGGGTTTAATATTTCTACAAGCGGAATAAGGGACAGATTTTAACACGCAAACTTAATTTGCAGAAACACCTGTAGTCGTTCTCTTAATTATTTACATTTCCAGCGATTGCACTGATATACAAATGAGGCGAAAAATACTCAGCCGTTGTGTGTATATACTGAAATTATATAGAACACATTTTATTTGAACAAGTTAAAATTCTATCAAAATCAGAAAGTATCTTCGAATAAAGTGATATAAATGTATGTAGTTAACCAAGTAATACACAATATTTTGGGTTGCTCCCAGACAAAAAGAAACAAAGAATAGTTTAATCACATTATCAACTACACATTACGGTAGTAATAATTCGTGTTTACAAAGTCTGGAATCATAAACTTCAATGACCTTGTTCCAGACTAGGGAAGAACAATTCGGTTCTAACAGACCATATGCTATATATAATTAACTATATTATTCTGCTCAAACCTGAAGCAGAATGATGATTAATCGATCACTGTGCAGTCAAAATAATGAATTGTCTGAGAGTCATGCATAGATGAATCAGGTTATTAATTTTCTTTTCCTCCATGTTTTACGTAATATTATGAGGCCATATTCAAATATTGAATTTGCATATTAATTTGAATCATTGGTATTAATCGAATCATATATAACGTTGCTGTTATCGTGACAAGCAGCAGTCAGTCACTTGTTTTAGTGGTTTATATATACAAAAATTAGCCTCATCTTAGTTATTGATCTGATATAAAGTCTGAACTAGTAGTAAAATATGATTTTGTTTAACACTGGAAATTATTCAACTCTATTCGATTATGTTACGAGCTATCTCAATCAATAATGTATCTAGTAATTATAAGATATAGGTAAATGTATTCCATGATTCTGTATACTCGCCTCGTGTTTTTATTGATACCATTTTAGTTTATAACAATTTAAACGACGTATTAAAATATGCATAATCCTCAAACAATTTCCAAGCATATATCATTTAACAAGACAAAAAGAATGATGGTGTGCCATAGATAATTCATAGAAACGCGCTACACATTCACACGCACGCATACATGATCGGCGGAATTTAAATACTGAGTATTATATTTTTGTAGTCATACATTACTGTTCGAAAATAGAATTAGAAAATAGAAGTCAGTAGGAGAATTATTTTACACTCACCTTGAACTACGTGCGCACGGTTTCAGCTATCAAGTCCAAAATTATAAAATTTCATATGTGCTTTAAATCAACAATTTTAAATCTCCAATTCTTTTTTCCTGTTTGAATTATTTGAAAATGCAACTACCATTCTGCTGCTCAACAATATTTCCTTTTCTCTTCCTCCTTTTACAGGGCAGCCATATCCACCAGCGCCACCACTTCATTAGCAATATATTTTTCTTAAATACCAATTGCGTGACAAGCAATCCAACTCATAACGCTGATTTTAACGTGTGAGTCGGTTTATTTCTTACTGTAGGATTTGATAAAGACCAGATATGCCCTAACGAAGATTGCAAATTTAATTTTCGCAGGCTTACGTCAAAAGATACGAGAGGACACAAAAATATTTGATAGATATATAGACATCAAAACTGGAGCGCAAAAAAATTGGAGCGAGTGGAGATACACGTTTTCAATGGTTTTTTAAGGCAGCAAAAAGAATGCTGCTTGAAGAAATGTTCTGCATATTTAAGGTGTGAATTCGAACCGCAATTGCGGTGAAAAATTATACTGTACCATTCCCAGGGAGTGAGGAAATTGTTTCCATTCTTACTCACCTCTACCGATGAAGGAAAGGGCTTTATGTATGACTAGGAATAGATAGCTACCGGCCAGTATCGCTCGATAGGCTCCGTAAAGAGTGGGGAGAAAGGAATATGCTTGAAAAAAAAATCCAGAGAACATTATATATTTCGCATATACAGCAACCCTAGTTGCTAACCGTGAACTTTAAAAAATAACCTTCCTTCAGCTTCACGTGTTTCGGGAAAGAAAACATCGACAAACCTCTGCCCCAAAAAACAAATATCGTTCCTGAAGGTGGCGTTTAAATCTTCTCCATGAAACTCACTAAGTCTTA
>NC_043001.1:95466358-95473858 GCF_006345805.1 Octopus sinensis | reverse complement strand
ATTCCAATCCCAAATGTTACCATTTTGTCTTTCATATTTCTCATTCTTTCAAAATCTGACGTCATATCTGCGTGCTTTAAATTTTCTCGTTTTCTATATTGTTGATATTTTGATCTCTTGGGCGAGCTACCCTGATGAAAAAAACACCTCTTTACTGCATCTTGTACTTCAGTATTCAAGACGACTCTCTTGATTGTAGAATCCCACATGGGTTTCACAGTCTGGTTTTTCTAGGACATCTGGTTTGAGTTATTACCATTTCCCAGCGTTTAAAAATATAGATTTCAGTGGATATGTAAGCATAATTTATCATAATGAGTCTTATATTCTCTCTGCGCATGCATTTCACAGGCATTCATGATCTATCTCGTAACACTTCCCAACTTTCTTCTATATTTAGAACTTGTTCAGTCACGATTGATCTTGGGATTGCACCTACAAAGTTCCCCTTCGACGCACAAATCCGAATAAATCAGGCGGTCGTCCATGGATACCAGTCTCCCCACTCCACGTCAACGATATTATCCAAGGCAAATGCTGATAACTTAGCACCAGTGACGTTGCGTGACGCATTTCTACAGCTGAGTAAACTAGAGCAACGTGAAATATTGAGTCTTGCTCAAGAGCACACAACAGCTCAGTCCGAGGCTCTAAAAACTGAGCCATGCCCCTTGACTTCCTTCTACACTTATTTCTTTCCCCTGGGCTACACACTCCTTATCGAGCTTGTGGTTAGTGTTTGATCCTGAGCAGACTCAAACTCTGCCCCTCATCCTCTCTCACTTTTTATCTTTCTCTATCTCTCTCACCCACACTTCCTATCTCTCTCACTCTCTCTCTCTCACTCTCAGACAAAGTGTTTAGTATTGGGACAGTAACTATATATGCAGTTCTGCATATTCATACTCAATTTTGAAGCAGCATATCTAAATAATATTTATTTGCTGCCCCCAAATCTTTTGACCTTTAATATACATGGTTTTGCTGCAGCATTAACGTTTCATCTGCACAAATTATTCCTATGATATGTATCTTATAAAACACAGAATACATTACAAAATTCAACGCATATCCGATCTATCAACTGCAATCATAAAAGCATGGCGTTTGCTAATGACATTGCCCTGCACTCCGACAATTACGTAAAGCTAGAACTGCTCACATTAGGAATCGGAAAAAATCCTGGAAAGATTGTTCCGAAAATTATTGTGGAGACAAGCGAAACAATAAACGTTACAATGAATGATTGCCGAACAACAACGGTTATAAAGACCAATCAGCAAAATATCGAGAGATTAGAGAGATTCGACCTGGTAGTATTATTATTAATAATGATAATAATGAAACTGACGTCAAACATGCGATTCACAAAGCCGTTCCGTATTCCAAGAATGGGCACTAACTTGTCATACACCGTTGACCTAAGCAGAAATATATGTCGGTATAATAAATATTTCCCAATGACAGAACAGCGGAACAATTTACTAATGAAAGTATTCTTCCACCGCAGGTGTACGGGCATCCTCATATAATCAATAAAGTAACCACATGGCCTATAAACGAAATCGTCACAGAAGTAAGATCAAAGCTATCAGGTAAGATTTTCCAGTTGCCAGAACAGGGCGAAGCTAAAACATATTTCAGGTGGATATACTCAGCGATTAAAAATAGAAAGTTGAACCGACAACTGTGTGACGCAAGATCTTCAAGGTGGAGGCAAATATTACGCCACCTGATGCAGAAACCAATGCAATCAAAAGAAAGATATGGGGTCAAATTGCTGGCCATTGTGTTCCAAAACACAGAGGCATGTGAAAACAAATATAAGGTACCACTTCAATAAAACTGTAAGTGAATGAGAATGATTAAAAGCTACATGTGTAACACACACACATTATATATGTACGCATTGTGACCGCGTGTGTACAGTTCGCAATTTTTTTCCCTCCGTCTTCCCTGCTTTGGATCTTTCCTTTTCCTATGTTTCTGAGGAAGAACGCCGCTCGAAACGTTAAACCTTCCTTCTTTCTTTCTTTCCTGAGCGTTCAATAATACTATACTTGTTCCACGTCCTCGCGTTGTTGTGTTTTCTCTTTGTGTTTTCATGTTTGGATTAACTTTATATATATATATATATATATATATATATATATATAGCCACTACACACATTTTTTTCTCTCCTTGTTTCTCTCCTTTTTTCTGTGTACCTTTCTGTAGAAGAGCGTATGGTCGAAACGTAAAAGACTTTTACTATTCCTGAGCGCTATACTAATACATCTGTTTGTTTTGTACACCACCTGTCTTTGTCTTTTGTTTATTTTCGTAAACTTTCCCTTTATATATATATGTATGTATGTATGTATGTATGTATGTATGTATGTATGTATGTATGTATGTATGTATGTATGTATGTATGTATATATGCATGTAAGTAAATATATATATATTTATATATAGGCTTGAATATCTTTGATTAAGAATGTTTCATATTGCGTGAAGTAAGTGTAACAATTCGTCTGTGCGATTCTAGATTTTATACATCAGCGATTAAAAATAAGTTACTACATGGCACACACACACCTAATTGAGAATAAACAGTAATATCTATTGTGCTAATATAGTATTAATATTTCTATAAGTTAATTAATCAGGTTTAACCTAACATGAGTTTTAAAGGAAATGTGCATATTTGAAAGCAAAATGTTTTATTAAAATGAATCAAATTGAAATATTAATTAAGGGTACAATATCGTAAATTTATCGGAAAGGAAATGCGGTTTTGTGAAATTCAGCCCATTAACAAGCGAAATGACGTTGTAAAACATACATGAACCTTACTGAATCCTTTCGTAATTACTAGGAATATGCAGCTTAAAATTTATTTAGAAAATTAAATGTTAAATTTTCATAAAATTCAGATTAATCCTTTATTTCTATTCCAAATAAAATGAATAAATGTTATACAGAGGAAAAGATATTGATTATTTTATCTTTCGGCACGATGTCATATTAAAAAAAAACAGCTAAGTGGTAAGGCATTATTTATGCTTCCCAAGAAAATTAACTGCCATAGCGAAAATAAAATGGTTATAAAAGGATGTTTCAATCGCGCCGCCTTTCTTGATAGCTATAGGCTATATAATTGTATAATTGTTCATCAATGAAATTCTGCAACAAAAGGAAGGGCGCATTGTGTTAAACAATGAAATACTGTAATAAAGAGAAAGGTGTTTATATGAAGATATGCACGTAGATTAATTTTAGGTTTTTGCGGGTTAACTCGCTTGCAACAAGAGCATCGAAGTATTAACCTGCAGTGGAATGTCAGAGCAACAGGAACAAATATTTCCGAAATAATAACAATATTATATGATGCTAATGATTAGGCTACAATCAACATGCTTTTCTCAGAAACATCTTTATAAGGATCTCATTTGATATGTTATAAAATCTTTATTGTTTACAAAAAGACATAAAAATCTTTTAAATTTTTATGAATGCACTGGAACTTAATAAAAGGGTTTATACATTGTCCAATCGATTAGGTTATAGAATATCAGGAAATTCATGTGCGGAATAAATTTTAAACTTGCGATGGCAATTCCAAAAGGAAAGAGAAACGCATAAATAGGAAATCACAAACAGATGAAAAGCTTATCTGTATATATGGTCTTAAACATACACATAAACAATTAATTTAAATATGTAGGAGGCGTGTTTCGACGGATGCATTTATAGTAATAAAAGAAGAAATCAATAGATAGATAAGTAAGTAGGAAGGTAGGTAGATGGGTAGGTAGGTAGATATATAGATATATAGATAGATCGAGAGACGAACATATAGGTAGACAGACAGATAGATAGATAGATAGATAGATAGATAGATAGATAGATAGATAGATAGATATATAGATAGATAGATAGATCGATAGATAGATAGATAGATAGATAAATAGATAGATAAGTTTCTTTATTGGCCACACAGGGCTGCACACAGATAGGACAAATTACAAGGTAGAGCTTTTTCTCTTGTGGGATGAAAAAACAAAAATCAAAAAACAAAAGAAAAAAAAAGTGGCGTAGGTTTTCGATCGTAAAAGGAGGGAAAAAGAAAAAAAGGAAAAGGAACATAAGAAAAGAAAAATGAAAAATGAACAAAGAGGAAAAAATGGGGAAGAGGAAAAAAAAACGATCAATCGGGATCGTGTATCAGTGTCATGATATATGGTGTAAAGGGGAAAGCAGATAAGGTTTATCCGTTGGAAGAAAAGCCTACGAAAAAGACCACGGTAACCTTGGTCAATATTGTTATATGTTACCACATTTGTTTGCAAGTGGGTAACCCTCTGTTTTCAATTTCTGGGTTCATAGGATTATGCTCAAGGTGGCTTCGTCATTCATACGGGCCAACCTTGCTACATTCACCCATCTTTTTTTAAAACATTCGCTAGATAAAACTTGCATCTCCACTCACTTTCCTTTTCAAGTGGTACTTGAAGAAGTTGATGAGAGATTGACCAGAGAGGAAAGTGTTTGTCTCCAATCCTTTCAGACGCGTCTACCAGATACATTCTTTCGCCGTAGCCACAAGGATAATGAAAATAGCTCTTCCTTCCCGTTTGAAGGAAGGAGGCGTGACAATATTGACGATAGACTCAGCTGATAAACCGACTCGTCCCACACGTGACAGCAATTGTTCGACATAAGCCCACAGGTCGGAAATTGTTGGACACTGCATGAGTGCGTGCAGAAGGGTTTCGTCGCTCTGACCGCATCTCGGGCAGGTCGGCCCCGTGTTTCTCGAGCCGTGTCTGTAGAGCTTATCCCGAACGGGTAGCGCTTCTCGGTAGAACTGCCAGGCCAGGGATCTCTGAAAGTTGTCCATGGGCCCTGGCCCGAAAGTCGTCCCGAACAGGCGGGTCAGGTATTCCTCGTCGACGTCCAAGTTCGCCCCGAGATCGTCATCGTACCTCCCCTCCACTAGTCCCCTATAGAATGCTTTGATAGATAGATAGATAGATAGATAGATAGATAGATAGATATAGATAGATAGATAGATAGATAGATAGATAGATAGATAAATTGATAGATAGATAAATAGTTAGATAGATAGATACATAGATAAATAGTTATATAGATAGATAAATAGATAGATAGATAGATAGATAGATAGATAGATAGATAGATAGATAGATAGATAGATAGATAGATAGATAGATAGAGAGATAGAGAGAGAAATAGACAGATAGAGAGATATATAGATAAATAGTTAGATAGATAGATATATAGATAGATAGATAGATAGATAGATAGATAGATAGATAGATAGATAGATAAATAGATATATAGATAGATAGATAGATAGATAGATAAATTGATAGATAGATAAATAGTTAGATAGATAGATACATAGATAAATAGTTATATAGATAGATAAATAGATAGATAGATAGATAGATAGATAGATAGATAGATAGATAGATAGATAGAGAGATAGAGAGAGAAATAGACAGATAGAGAGATATATAGATAAATAGTTAGATAGATAGATATATAGATAGATAGATAGATAGATAGATAGATAGATAGATAGATAGATAGATAGATAAATAGATAGATAGATAGATAGATAGATAGATAGATAGATAGATAGATAGATAGATAGATAGACGTTCATGGAGAGGTGGAGAGATGTTAGGATAGTAAGACAATCATGGAAACAGATGGGCATGTACGATTGTACCTAAATGAAAGTAAAATAAAGACTCCTTTTGATCACGAATGAAAATAGAATTATACATAGAAAGTTCCCCTTCGAAACATGCCAGTGCTGGTTTGTTTGTGGAAGATCAGCAGATGCCAATGCATACCCTTCCCTCCACTGCACGCAACCTATGTTTTCCTAGGGTAAGAAAGGTAAAGCGATCGACACAACATGGCACTTGTGACGTCGAAAAGCATTTCTAAAGTTAAGTCAGTTGGAACATTATGACATAAAGTTACTTGCACAAGAACAAAGCACACAGCCCGGCATAGGAATCGAACTGACAACATTACCATTGTACGATCGATGATGTAACCACTGAGTCATGCGTAGTCATCATGCTTATATATGAGTGTATAAATGTACATGGCTTTCATCGTCATTGCGTATAGCATCTTTTATCTCACTTGTACCAGTCATTTAACTGTGACCATGCTAGGGTGCCAACTTGAAGGATTTTAGTCGAACAAATGGACTATGATTTATTATTTTTTGAAGTCTAGTCCTTATTCTATGAGATTCTTTTGCCGAATTGCTAAGTTACAGAGACGTTAATACACCACCTTCGGTTGTCAAACGGTGGAGGGGGACAAACACAGACACAGAGACACGCGCTCACACACACACGCACACACACACGTACACATACATACACATATCACATCACAACACACCACCCACACACCCATCTCCACACCCACACATACATACATACACTAGTCCAGACCACCAGCCCTCTTTCACACGCATATACAAACTCTCTTATACACACACGCACCTTCGTGTTGGGGACACCTTCGTTTTGGAAGTCATTTGACCCTGTTATCTCCCCTACTGTCCCTCTGGCGTCTGACCTCTGACCTCTGCCCGAAGTCAGAACGCCATGATAGATCGTTAGCTCCTACACGCATTTTTTTCTCTCCTTGTTTCTCTCCTTGCTTTCTTTTCTGTGTATCTTTCTGTCGAAAGATATATATCCATACGGTTAGCTTCCGTCTATCAGATCAACTTCGAAGGTTTTGGTCGGCCCGAGGCTATAATAAAAGACTTGCCTAATATATCTCGTAGTGGGTCTGAACCCAGAGCAAGGCAGTGAGGGAACGAAGCTTCTTACCACAGAGCCACGCCTGTGTATATATTTATTATTATCACATGTCGGCAGAGTGCAATGAAGTTAATTTTTGGCAATATGCTTCGCGGTACATAAGATCGGTCCTGAGTTCAACTAGTTAATCAATATGGTTGAATTACGTTTACTGTTAATTGAATCAGTCAACTAATCCAATAACAAGATACGATATATGGAGGAAATTACGCTACACGAAGAAAAATATGCAAAATATATGAGCAGCCATTTTCTTATGGTATTGTTTACGTAAGATAGTAACGATACATAAATGAAATCCTATTATGTTCTTGGACACTGGTAGTAAATAGGAATGGAACTGGAGTGGGCGGTACAATATAAAGCAAGAATCTAATCAAGTATTTCTATTTATCGGGAGGAAAGAGCGAAATACCACAAAATAACAAAAATTAGCAACAGCTAATGTTACTATATAATATCATCAGAAATACCAATATATATATATATATATATATATATATATATATATATATATATACTAGGAGAGCTCTAACTCAATCAAAACACTTTTCATTTTTTTTTGCGCATTTGTGGATGCTGAATGCCATCTCATCCTCTCAGACTTACACATTTGTAGATTTATTTTTC
>NC_043001.1:95458858-95463858 GCF_006345805.1 Octopus sinensis | reverse complement strand
CTGGAAACATCAGTTATTGATTAACAGCATCAAAATGGAAGAAAGAAAAAAAGAAGCGTCCAAGCATGGGTTGGATCGATTATCGAGAGGCTTCTGACATTATTCCAATCAAGTGGATCCTGAAAATTTTAGCCATGAACAAGGTAGTACCAACAATAATGGAATTAATAAACATAACATTTAGAAATGCTGCAACTCCAGACAGAAGAGGGAATCAGAGAAACTAAAGCCATTTCCTTTAGAAGGAGAATATTCCAGGGAGAGACGTTTTCTTCAATTTCTTTGTACCTTTGACTGACGTGCTGAGCACAACTGGTCGTGGATACAACTGTTGTTGTAGGACAATCATTCATCTGTTGTATATGGATGATCTAAAATAAACAGCTGCATCAATTACTACAGACAGGGTATGGAAATAAACACGAAACAAAGAAATAAAAATAAAATTCGGATCAGAAAATATGACAAAGCAACCGTCAGTAGAAGAAAACTAGTTAAGAGTAACACTGTCATACTAGATTTAAAAAAATGAAATAAGACAATTAGACCGAACTCAGATATACAAATACTTAGGAATGTCAAAGAATAAGATACGGCACAAGTCACACAAAAGAAAGAGAAATTACGGAATGAATAATCATAAGGCTTTGGTCGCCCCGAGGCTTTAGTAGACGGCAATTGCCGAAGGTGTCACGCAGTGGGACTGAACCCAGAACCATGTTGTTGTTGTTGGTGTGATTATCATTGGATTCCAGCCCAGTAGCTGGTGCAATAATTACTATTATTGTGGTTCCCTGCAGTATTGTATTTGCCGCCGATATTTCTGTTGAGAGTACTTATATTAGTGGAAGCCTTCATTTAAGATTACCATTTCTTCCTAAGGAAATGCAGTTTTAAGATGCTTACTTTTTGCATAGTTGTAGCACCGAATCTTCCTACCGTCCTTTTCCATCAGTAAAAGCTATCCTCCAATGGTACATATAATGTTGAGGAATTCATTTTACTGAAATTTATGTCTCCAAACCAATTCCGCTTCAATTCACTTTTTAGAAACATGCAAGGCTGTTTCAAGGCCACCAGAAATATAATTATGGCAATGTATTTGAGATTTATTCGTGCATCGTTCTCCGTCAAGCGTAAATCGGTATTTGTGAGAAATTTCTAGTCGTTTGTGGGGCGTAATAGTGTTTCTAAGATAAGGTATTAGAACGAAATCAACACAGAATTATCCGACACTATAGGCATATTCTATCGAAGAATCATAACAGCGTACTGTTATAAATATTTATTTCTCCACTTTGTAATGTTCAATCATATTTTCGATTTGTTTTCTTAGTTTTGTTCAATTTCCTCGAAATATACGTGCACAGATCACTCCGAAACAAATAAGAAACGCGCATGTCCAGAGTGATTATGTACATGTTCTTTGAGGTCTTGTCTATAATGACCACATGAAAACAATGGATCATGTTTCGGAAGCAAAATATAAAGAATCTCGGTCCCCTAAACTGAATTCAATTTTGAGATTATCTCCCCTCGGCCAGAGGATTTGTTCTAAATCACATGTTAGTAATTCTGACACCCACCTAGCGGCAGAGACAATTACAATAAATTAAATATCTGTCCCGTAAGTTATTCCGCGTGCCTGTATTTGTCTATATATACATGCATATATATATATATATATATATATATATATATATATATTATATATATAATATATATATATAAGGAGAGTTTACGTAAAAAACAAATGACGAAGACAGGTGGTGTACAAAACAAACACATGTATTAGTATAACGCTCAGGAATAGAAAAAAGTATTTTACATTTCGAGCCTACGCTCTTCTACAGAAAGGGACACAGAAAAAACAAGGAGAGAAAAAAAGTGTTTGTGTATATATATATATGTATATATATATATATTATATATATATATATATATATATATTATATATATATATATATTATATATATATATATATATATATAAATACCGGAGTAAACACATAAATGTGAAACAAGGAGAAAAAAAAAGTACTCAAATACCAGTGGTAGAGTAATATGCTTTACTTAAAGCAGCAGAAAATTCAACAAAACCTGTTACTCTGAGATTCGCGTTGCCATTCATCGGACAGTTTTTGCGAAACTCAGAGTAACAGCTTTTGTTGAATTTTCTGCTGCTTTAAATAAGGTATATATACATATATATATATATATATATGTGTGTGTGTGTGTGTGTGTGTGTGTATATGTGAGCATGCGTGCGTGTATACGCATGTAGGTATGTATGTATGCATGTCTCTATTAATATCGAGAGAACGTTTTGTCAATCAAATTTCAACCCATTCTGGTGCACAGTAGACAGTTTACTTTGGATGTACTGAATTTTCAATGAGGCAAATGGTTTTCTAATAGGTGGCCTATTTTTAGTGTATCATACATTTTCTTATGCGATTTATTCACGGAATACTTGTTTTCCTAATAAATACCTTCATGTCTTTTAGATCATATCTTCTTCACCGCCTGCTTTTTCTCCTTCTTAAAACAAATTTCATCCTTCTTATTTTCTTTATTTCTATTTCAACATTAATTTCCCTGTTACTGTACTTCAACTATTCTCTCCTTTATTCACTATTTATATTTTCTCTTTGTATCGTAATACATGCATATTTGCTTAATTGCAGTTATATTTAGCATGCATTTCACAATTTCTTGTGGTTAATGTGTAATAAACTGGTTGTAAATTCACAACAAAATATTCTTGCAAATTATTGTTAAAGCATTGTTTGTCTATGCAGTCTTGGCATTCATTTTGCTAAATAGATTTCAGCTTGTTAGCTAACCGCAAAGGAGAAAATTTAATCATGCATTCGATTAAATCGCGGTGAATTCATACAAACATGTAATGTAAAAATGACATAAAAGAATATAAATAAATCTTATTCGTTCGTGATAGATGTTGCTTAATGACATTTGTCAGGAAGACCATTTTCTGTTTCCTGGAATGTGTTGTGCATGTGTAAGAGTGTTTCCGCTATTTGCAATCATCAATAAAAATCATGCTCAATTCTATTCTTGTGAAATCCGTCCTAAACACGTTATTGTGCTAAGAGAAGCACACAGAGTTCTGTTAGAATGTATAGTTACACTGCACTACTAAAGGAGAGCATACACTTCTTGTTTGCATTTCTGCCGTCAAAATAACAGGAAAACAACTAAATCGAAGAACTTTCTTGAAGTTATTTTCAGTACGATAACGCTAGAGATAGAAATACAATGAGATTGCGCGTGTCAGTGCAATAAATTTGTGTGCATGTAACTATGTATGTGAATGATTTTATGGATGCAAACATATATTCATACACACAAACGCTCACATATGTATATATATAAATATATACACGCATATACACATATAACCATCGGCAGAACAAAATACTCGCATGGAATATTAACAAATGAGTTCTATTATTCCACGTAGACTCCTTGCGGTTCACACACTTCTTCTATCGGTGTTTCAGTGCTTGGATCCCATAGGTGAAAAAGCTTTCATCCTATTTGGAAAAAAAAAAAGACGTCATCTATGCGATACGAATTGCCAGCAATTTTAATTTTTCGCATATTGGGTAATAGATTATTGTCAGAAAAGGCAAAATAATAAGAAGGAGTAGGGTGATCGATAAAATCAATGCCACAATCATGCACAAGAGTCATGGAAACCAAGATATTGTCTCTTGATGAAACAAATCCCATTTCTTCAATTTCTCATGAGCATTTGGTTTTGATAGCATTTCATAACTGCCTGAGTAATTCGGCATAATATTTTCCGCTGAGGGCTTGATCCCTGCGAAGATAGTCAATAAACACAATGTTTTTTACGTTCCCTTGACCAGAGGTCATCGCCTTCTTAGCAGATGAAATGAACTTGACCTAATTTGCAGCGAGTATAGCTGAGAGTTTCCACTTCAGGGATAGCCTTCTATTCTCTGGCTGAGAGTGATGAAGCCAACTTGAGTAAGGAAACATTCTCAAAAGTCTTTTGGATCTGCGTTGATGTCAGATTTTTCCGTGATGTCATAAGCCTCGCACACTTTCGATCAGGTGTCAGAAGATGTGGCACCCTTTCCACAGAAACTACATCATGCCGAATCCATTGTGCATAATATTCTCAACTCTCTCAGGGGACATGCTAATAGCATTGGCTATTTGATTTATACTCAATCGTCTGTCAGCCATCATCACATGGGGAACACGATTATGATAGGTGCCGGACTCCAGATATTGAGTCATCTTGATGGGTTACCATTGTACGGCGAAACCAGGTGAAATTGTTTTGCGAAGATTTGTGGGTGCATTATCGTGACAGCATCTGGAGCAGTTGGGTATCAAAAACCGCAGAAAAACTGCCTCAATCAAACGCTTGTCTGGCGTTGCTGAAAATAGCTCAATGTGGACATAGGTGAGGAGAAATTACCAATAGATTTAGTTATGGATTCCATTGGCTAAATATAAGAAAGAAAAGAACCGGTTCCTCTGTCGGTCAGAATGGCTTAATAAGCTGACACACAGACCTGGGAACACAACTTCACAAAAGAACGACTCAGATTAAATTCCTGCTGGAGAGGGGATTTTGGAAAGTAGCAGAAAGTCATGTAAGAATCATGACCTGGGTGGGCCCGGCTCCCGTAGACTGTCAGGTATAAGGGCTAAAACACTAATCGGATGGGAGATCTTCCTTTCAAGTTCTATCTTGCTGTGCGCATGCCTTGCGGAGTTTCTGTTATTTATTTATTTATGCATATATATGTATGAGTCTCTCTCTCTCTCTCTCTATATATATATATATAGTTCTTTACTACCAACAAGGGGCTAAACACAAAGGAGACAAACAAGGACAGACAAACGGATTAACCCGATTACATCGACCCCATTGCGTAATTGGTAATTAATTTATCGACCCCGAAAGGATGAAAGGCAAAATCGACCTCGGCGAAATTT
>NC_043001.1:95441358-95453858 GCF_006345805.1 Octopus sinensis | reverse complement strand
TTACATACATTTCAACAAATCGGCAACACCTCCGTCTCCACATGTATTCTTCTTTTCAAATAGAAAATGAAAATTTTTTAGGGCTTGGCAAATGAGGAAAGTGTATGTCTTCAGCACCCGTGAGCTTTTCCATCACAAACCCTCTCTCGATCAGACCTGCAGACACTGCCTGCCCTTCTCTATGAAACAAATGCAGTTAGATGACAGCTGGGTTTCATCCTATACGCGAGCGACAACATTTGTTTCACATGTCAGCAATGCTTAGGCACAAAACGTTTCGTATTTCTGTGCGCATGGTCAAGTAGGGATGGCTCACATCACTTCGATGTTTGGAGTGGTTTCCACGAACCGGCTATTTTCCCCAATCCTCTGTAGTACTACCGAGTCTGATATTTCTGGAAGTTATCTATGGTCCAGGAGCGAATGTCCTCCAGACTAGAGCAGATAACTGATTCTCGTTGACGCCTTACCATTGCCCGCCAATAAACCTTTATAGAATGCCAATGGGTAGATTCCCCCGTCGCAGAGCTTGACTGGCGGCACTCTAGATACTATTCCCCCCTGCTCCGATCTACGCTTTATCCTAGACTGCAGATCATTAAAGAGACAAGATGCGGAGAAGCAAATCTGACAAACGATGATCTCATTTACTTACCATCTAGGGAACGCTGGTGAGAGCACGCTCTCAGTGCGTGGTTTCAATTTAACTTAATATATTTCAATTTCTCCAATATTTACTATAAGGGCAGCATTCCACAGTTAGTAAATATATTAAATTACATCGTAAGAAATTACCTATGATTCGATTGATATCTGATTATTGTGAATTTATCAGATAGAAAATCAACAGATATTATAACTTCTTAACAACCATGGCCGTTGAAATGTAGCAAATTGAGCATTGGATAAAGTTTCTTTACGAAATCAGACAATGATTAGTGCAAATTTGTCTCAACTTCAGTCTCAATTATCACAGGTAACTTTCAATATAATTTTAATTATATACAATTCCTAACTGCTACACGTTA
Source organism: Octopus sinensis (assembly GCF_006345805.1). Taxonomy (NCBI): domain Eukaryota; kingdom Metazoa; phylum Mollusca; class Cephalopoda; order Octopoda; family Octopodidae; genus Octopus; species Octopus sinensis. Next base: position 95,452,830 of record NC_043001.1, on the reverse strand, counting down.
TCCTGAAAGGGCATACTTTTCTTCGTATAATGTCTGAGTCTTTAACTTGAATACAACTTCAATCATATTCTAAAGATTTTACAGAAAAGATTCAGTTACTGTAGCAGGTAGCAGTTTTGAATCAAAGTACATCAATACATAGTGATGACGCTGATCAATGTTTTTGAATCAATGGAAGAAGTGTATGTAACGGTAAAAGATGTGGAACATACAATGATCCTACTCCTTTTAGCTATTTTAATTTCCCACTTTATTAATATGTATTTACTGGCGATAAGAACACCATATCAACTTCAAAAGTAATATTATATTTCACACAAATATAACATACTACCATATCATGCCTTTGTGTTCTGAAATGAGTATCATCATAAGTGGTGATGTCCAGTTTCATATATATTTAAGTGTTCGCTATCGAAACCTGTGCATTGTGTAAGGCTCTCAGGTGAGGTCATATATTTGTGGTTTTGTGAACGAATATGGATAGGTTTGATGTTTTGAATCTTTGAGAGATAACTGTGTAAATGTCATGAATCGCCGGGAAAATATTTTAACTCAAAATCTGGATGTTATATTCATTAGAATTGTTAAAGAATTATGAATACGTATATAGAGAATGAATATTGAGAAAAAACAAAATTTTTCTGAACTTGATACCACATGTATGTTTTATGAAATGCCAATACAGATCTGTCTTTACATACTATATATGATTGTGCTATCTTCTCCCACATCTCATATGTGCAAACACACACACAGGCACATACACGTAAACTTTCGAAGAAAAAGAGTTGTAGACAAAAATGAACTGATTATATTACAATGTGTAGTGTTATGGTGAATATATTTGTTCGGAATATGTACCGGCTGAACTGACATTGTGATGTAAGTAAACCATGGTAAATAGATTTGTAACGATTCGAAAAATCGTTATCAAACATATCAAAAACAAAATATTATTAAATCATTCAGAAATAGCAAAAGGATTTTGTTCTTCGTTTGAGAACAGTTATTCACGATTCAATAACTATTTGCAAGATTTTGCAATGATAATTATTTTAATATTATTTACTTGTTTCGTATGAGAATTATAATCACACTGGAAAAATACATACAATTAAAAAGAAAATAATTACAATTCTTTAAAAAATTTATTTTCATTATTATGAAGTTATTCGTTCACTTGCCGGAAAGAGTGCTTAGTGCTATTTCGTCCGTCTTTACGTTATGAGTTCGAATGCTGTCGGTGTTTTCTTTAACTTCAATCGCTTCTGGAATGTATGTTATCGAATAGCACCCCACCACACACACGCAAACTTTCAGGCCTTGTACTTATTGTAGAGAGGAATATTGTTTTGTTTGTTCCTTCTCTCGCCATGCCTAGCTCATAAGGGCTAGTTTCACGGTTTCTTTGGCCTCTAGGTTCCCCACCTGGACGGGACGCCGGTGCGTCGCAGGTGAGTTGCAAGATACAGGAGGAAAGAGTGAGAGAAAGTTGTGGCGAAAGAATCAGCAGAAGATCGCCATTACATTCTGCCGGAGCCGCGTGGAGCTTAGGTGATTCGCTCATAAACACACACGTCGCCCGGTCTAAGATTCGGACCCACGATCTCTCGACTACACCTCCATTTAGAGCACAGTTTAAGCTATATTTTCGTGGAAGAAGGTTTATGTTCCTATAACCTGTGTTAATTCTGCAGCCCTTTAAAATGGAAGATAACAAAGTTCATTTTCGGCAATTGATACTTTTCTTTTTCCGTAAAGAGAAAAATGCCTTACCATCAACCAACGAAATATGCGCAGTTTACGGTGATGTTTCTTTATCGGAAAAAAACTGTACGGAATTGGTTCGCAAGGTTCCGAACTGGAGGTTGTAGCCTTATTCATAAAGAGTGATCAGGCAGACCATCCACTACAGATGATGACCAACTCAGGTCATTAATTGAGAATAACCCACATTGCACAACCCGAGAATTTGCAGAACGTCTCAACGTATCGAAATCCGTAGTTCATGAGCACCTGGTAAATCTTATAATAATGGGAAGTATTTATTGACCTTTTTTTTTCCTTTAAAAATCGGCACGAACTTTCCGGGCAACCCAATAGATTCTCAATGCAGTTGTTTGATCGGTTAGAAATAGATGCCAAATGAAGAACCAACAATGTAAAAATCATACAAAATGTGTGGCTAATATGGCAATCCTTGTTATATTTATAATGATTCTATAAATGCCAGCGCCCTATCTCTAGATCATCAATTTCACAACTCACCTGAGCCAGAGGAACAGCATTTATAGAAGCATCTGGAAAAGATTAAAAATATTACTTTTAGGTGCTCAGTGTAAGGTCACCTTGATCAATTATAATCCAGATGATCCATAATAGAAGCGTAATTTTTTGTACATCCGTTTCCCTTACATATAACTGACGTGACATTTTAGTAGCTGTGTTACTTATTTTTGGCAATAAGATTACTAAATTCTATTTTAATCAAAATTTATATTGCTTCTTTTCATTCCATGATTTAGAGTGGTTCTCAATCGGTGTCCATTTGGCCCTTGGAGTCCAAGAAAGATTTTGTTTTTAAAATTCATCAACAATAGGTTAGTTATACTTCTACAATACATTTTGAAAATATACAGTTCCTAATAATATATAATTATAAATATACAGTAGGATGTCTTTTATACATATCGAATGGTTATGAAGGTTCAATAGAATAAAACTGGAACCACAGTGTTCCATAGATGAAAACAAATGGTTGAGAACCAGTGATTTAGAGCATTATAGCTATAAAAACTTCATAAGAAATACTGACAAATGCAAGGCGACACGTTATATGTTCATATCCGCATATACCAACATAGGATAAATAACAACTATGTAGACTGAAACACGTATATATCAGGCTCATTATGCAAATTTCAATTGGTTTCTAGAATGATGTCACCTAATCTCGAATACAGGTCTAACAAATAACAACAAAAGGAACAATGCGAAATTATATTTGGCGTTACGAGAAGCGAGATAAAGAAATGAAGCAGAATACTCACAAACACAAATAAATGTTCGGTTTAAAATGAGCAACACGGAAGTTGAACAATTTTGCTATGATAGGATAGGCTGCAAAATATTAATTTCATATTGTGGCAAATGGCCAGCAGTTTAGGGGGAGGGGGCTAAGTCTATTCCATGGACATTAGTTTTAAACTAGTGCTTCTTTGATCGACGACGAAAGGATGAAAGGCAATGTCGATTTGGATGAATCTGAAAGCCTCCAAAATTACAGGAAGCCACATAAGGAAAAGTGCAATTAAAATTAGAAAACTGAGTGTAAATGAGTTCTTTATAATTGGAAAGGTTTTTAAAATTAGTATAAAAAATATGATGGTTAGTTATGCACGCATGTGCAGAACATTAATTATATACACAAACACTTACCCACACAATTTGAAGTAGTGCATATATATGTGTGTGTCTGTGTCTGTGTCTGTGTACCTCTCTATTTATGTATCTATCTATATCTATGTATATATATATATAATATATATATATATATATATATATTATATATATATATATATATATATATATATATATATATATATATATAATATACAGGGAGAGATAAATAAAAGAGAGTGTGAGAGAAGGGAGAGAAAGCGTGTGTGACAGAGAAGCAGACATATATACAGGTGGATAGATAGATAGACAGGTATTTGGTTAAATAATGCGGTCCTTTTATACTTACTTTTCAAAATTATGAGAAACAGAGTTATTTTTAAATATTTGTGTCTTTGTGTCCCTTACCACCGTTAGATAACCGGTGTTGGTGTGTTGGCGGTAGTGTTCGATATAAGTAACAGGATAAAAACAAGTACCCGGCTTCGTTTATCCGGTAAATATTTTGTTTCTACTAAGCATTTTAGTTGGGTTAAACGCATAAGGCTTTGTCTCCTGATGGTCCATCGTAAGGCCTTTGTTGCATACTCACAGTCGACGCAGCCGTTTTCCTTCCCCAGCTTATCCCTTCCTTTGCTTTAGTTATGAATCTAAGTACGTCAGTCCTATGAAGCTTTCAACAAACAGTGAAACGTTCCCTTAAGCGATTTCCTGCTTCTTTATCACTGTACATAAATTATCGATTTTCATTCGCAATTTCATCAATAGTAAGGCATTATATTAGTTAAATATCTTGTAACTGTTCTTATTTATGTTGTATAACTCATAAAATTGTGTTTAATAAATAGAAAAACTATCAAATCAGCTCAGATATGCAAATTTGGTTTTCCATCCTGGTGTTTCTCTCTGTTATGACAGTTTTATATAGCTAGTAATGAGAGTTATTGAGTGGAGGGAAAACTGATGCTTCTTCATTGAGGTCCTATAAATAAGCCGCAAATATATCCTTTCGAAGATTCACTTTCACTTTCCTTAGATCACCAGCATAGAAGGAATATACTCATATTACTATTGCATCCAAGGAGAGGCATTTTAATAATGAACTGATTTCCAGCAGTTTGAGAACAAAACACATACACACATACACACACACACTCATACACATCGACAAATTACGAGTCATGTGAGGATTACAGACGCAAAGGGGGCATGAGCAAATGTCATATCATAATTTATGGCTGCTTTGTATAACAGCTGATACTTGCTAAATATTGATGAAGAACCAGAGTAGGTCTTTTTTAAACTAGCCTCCGAAAATGAAATTGTGAAATATTCCGTTAGAAGTGTCTCTCCTTTTAGTCTAAAGGTGGAATGGAGAGTAGGCCTCTTTCCTTCATTTTCCGAATATATATAGTAGCTCATCACGAATTTGTTTCCCTCTATTTATATTACGCCTAAGGATATGTTTTGTAATATATAAGTATACGTGACTTATTTATTCACATTCTTTAACATAACATATATATCGGTTTGAAACGTTTGGCACAATACCAGTAATTTTGGTGGGAGGAGTTAAATCGATTATATTGACCCCAGTATCAATTATATCGATACTTATTTTATCGATCCCGGAGGATGAAAATCAAAGTCAACTTCAGCAGCATTTGAACTGAGAACGTAAATAACTTTCCATGGATCAGTAACTATTCCGACATCCCAATGCATTCCACAATGAGTGAGTATGTGAGAATGGTGTGTGTGAGTGTAAGTGTGTGTATGAATGGAGACGAGCGAGTTTGACGTGTGTGTGTGTGTGTGTGTGTGAATGGAGGCGAGTTTGATGTGTATGTATGTGTGCGTGTGTAACGTGTGAGCGTGAGTGTGTGTTTTGTGTGTAGCAGCTGAGTTGCGCTTTTTTACTTGGTTTGTGCACACATGTATGTGTGTGTGTCACTGACAAAATAGTGTGCATGTGTATAGTGTATGAATTTGGGCGATGTTATCTTTGTGAGTTGCGTGTGTTTAGACATGTTGCGTGTGTGTATGTGTATATATTGACTTTGTTCAGGCATTGTGTACTCGTGTTTGTGTGCGGATTTAAATAGTGTGTTTGGCTGCTCCTAGAGTGGTATGTATGGTGACGCTCTTGAAGATTATGTGTACAGATGATGGTGTGGTGTGTGGGTGTCCAGAAGTCTGTATAGAGTAGGATACTGGTGTGGATGTGGGTGTAATGTTGTGAAGTGAGTGATGAGCTGAACAGTGTGTATAGGTGTGTTTAGTGGTACGGTTGGGTGAAGGTGTGGGAGGTGAGTGGGAAACTGTAGGATGGGTGTCAAATGAAGTGAGGTGCTGAGGTTGATTTCAGATGAAAAATCGAGTCCATCTGGTGCAAAGAAACGAACAGAGAAGATTAAGTCCTGTTCACGGCGAAAGTGGGAGTCTGGGTGGTCTCGGTTGTCTCTGTGCAGAGACAGTCCGAATACAGACAGATGTTGGAGTGGATGACTGGTTTAGCGGAAATGGCGTGAGATTGAGGTGTTGTCTGCAGCGTTTGATGTCCCGGGGGTGTTCCGCAAACCGGTCAGCCAAGACGTATCCTATTTGACCATGTTCAGGGAAGGACAGAGAGGTTAGGAGATGGAGTATATGACATTACTAGAGGTGCAGGTAAAGGAGTCGGAGACGTGATTAGGACTGTCATGGTTGAATTGGAGGAAGGTGGTTTTTGAGAGATAGGGCCAGGTACGTCAGCATGGGCAGGAGCAGAGGAAGAAGACAGATTAGGAGGCGGGATTGGAAAGAAGCTGTGGACCAGGAGGTTACGCAGGTTATAGGCTGGTTTCAAAGAGGTAGTTGGTGTTTTAGGAAAGATGTGCTTAGTGGTGGGCCCTGACGCGAGTTGACAGAAGACACGGAGAATGATGTGTTGGCTGGGTAGTGTGGAAGGGTAGTAAGTGAGAGGAACGGTTGACGGGTTAGGGTGGAGTGGTTACGAGGAGAAACAGTAGAGTCACATCCCACTGATCATGCTCGGGCAAAGGGATTGCAGTAAGTGGTGCAATCTACAGAGAATGAAGTGGCGAGCCATTAGTTGAGAGTTATTCTCAAAATCACGACCGTCACCTCAGAGCCTACGTAGACGGAGGAATTGGAAGTAGGGTATAGAGAGCTTGATGTGCGTTGGGTGGGATCAGGAGAACTTAAGGTAGGAGCTTAAGTCAGTGTGTTTTTACTAGATTGAGGCAGTAACAGCAGAGTGGTGGATGCCGACAATAACGTCGAGAAATCAGAGGGAAGAGTTCGAGATAGTGCAGGATAATTCGAAGGCTGGATTAAAAGATTGGCCAAAGGAGAAGAAGGAGTTCAGTGGTTCGTGGGATACAGTCATCGATATAACGACCATAGAGCTCGGAAGTGGGACCAGTAAAATTTCAGAATATGTGTGCTTCAACGTAGCCAACAAACAGGTTCGCATATTTGGGGGCTCATTCGCGTTCTCATCGCCTTTCCACTGACCTATTATTAAAAGTGTTCCGTGAAAGAGAAGCAGTTGAGGGAGAGGGAAGTTTCGGCCTGGCGAAGAAGTTTGGAGGCGTGAGGTTGAGGATCAAGCCGAAGATCTAGTAAGTGTTTAATTGCAAGAAGTCATTTGTTGTGTGAGATCACCGCATATAAACTTTTGATATCAAGAGTGAGAGAATTTGAGAGGCACACATTCGCACACACACGTACATATGTGTATATATATTTGTATATGTGTGTGTATTTTAGACACGTCGCCCGGCTCACCGACAATCGGTGGACCCGCACAGTTGTCGAGTGGCACCCGTGCGAGCAGAAACGACCTCCCGGAAGGCCTTCACGACGGTGAAGTTACGATTTCAGGAGGACGATTGGGATCACGTGGATGAGAAAGGCGCGATCCAGAGAGGAGTGGACAGCGTGCTGTGACCAGCGGTGTCAAATGGACGCCTGACGGACTGGTCGGTCAAGTTGATCAAGGATATATATATATATATATATATATATATATATATATATATATATATATATATATATATATATCTTTGTGTGTGTGTATGCATGCATATATATGTGTGTATATATACACACACATATATATAAATGCACACACATATAAAAATAAATGCATGCATGTGTGTGCGTGTGTGAGTGTGTGCCTTGATTACTAGCTAAATACTGGAGAGCTTTAAATGCGAGTACTGCTATAATAAACTGTCCGTGTACCAACTCCACACATTCATCATCCTTCAACTGAGAAGATTCATGTGAAGCTGTTGTATTTGAAACCAGCCCTCAATCTTGTTGTAACATCCTGTGTTCCACATGCTTATTCATTATTGTAACTAGTATAACGCAGTAGACTCCTTTCTCTACCTTTTCCTTCAGATGGTACGCCAATTTATAAAGTGATCGTAGCAAATAAAACAAACCCAACTGACGAACCACAAATAAATGAACTTCTTGTATATCGACTACTACAAATGTCTATGTAATGCAAACACACTGTATACGATCTTCAAACTAAACTCCGATGAGAAAATTAAAACCATTGCTATGTTGCTACAAACGAATGAACAAAACGAAAACAGTATTAAAAACTTCAAAAAGCCTCGTGGTAGCCATTCCAGCAGGAAACATAATTAAGTTTTGTAGAACTGAACTACAATTCAATCACCAATGTCAACAGTGTAGTACGTATCTTCAACAAAGTAATCATAGACGGTACAGAAAATATACATTCCACAAATATATATATACATTAACAACAACTTTAATTTCCATAGTGAAATATCCAAATTGATAAAAACTGGAGATAACATCAAACACAAGACAGAAATGGAATAGAAAGAAACAGTAAGTTATTAAATCAATAAACATGAAAATAAACATTGACAAAATTTGGCAGACATCTGCGTAACTACCATACAATAAACGAGGAATGAAATACTAAATATTGTACAACAAGACCAACAATAATTCTGACACTGCGTCACGTCATAAAATCGACTTCAGGTAAATCATCCATTGACTGATAGTAAGATTAATGATATTATGAAACGATTTGTTAAACTGTTTTCATTAACCATGTAAAGAGTTTTCGGAAATAGACGGGTAGAAAGTCAATCTTTATCTCAAAAATGACAGCGGCATCATTTGTTCAATGGAACTCCATTCATTATAAAAAAATCCCTACAAGCTAAAGTCCGAAAATTAAAAAAAATACGTGCAATAACAGAATTTTCCCATCCAAATGAAATTGTGACCACCTAACCATTTTCTACTAGACTGATATTTTCAACACCATATTCATATCAAGAAAAATACAAATATTGGAGCATCAGTTTTATGTGCTGAATTTCAAATATTCAATTATGCGGATGGACGTGAGTATCGGTAACATAGCTAAATCTCTCCAAATGATATGTTTGGTTATTAAACGCTATCACCATACTACTCGCCTACGTTACGGCATCTCTAAAAATGGTTGAACGATGAAAATATCATTTTACCTAATATTGATAACACATTGCCTTTCGGTTCAACAATGAGACAGTGTACATGCATAAATTTATCTTTCTATGGGAAACGGCAATTTTGTCTTCCGCTATATTTTACATGATCAATGCACCACGTTTTCTATGCTTTTATGCAATGGAATCCGTTGTGTAATCCAATATAACTATCGCAAGTTGGCACTGAATGTGCGTATTATTGGAGTCACGAATGCAATGTCTTTCAGTGGCTCATAGTTTTCCGATGTGGAAGGAATTTAAAACATCATTAAAAAACTTGAAACCTATATCAGCGCCAGTAAATTATGTCCTTCAAAGACGAAGAACACGGAAAGAATGAACGACATGAAATCATAGTATATCACAAAAGGAGTGAAATACATACAACCGAGGGAAAAATTCCGGAAGATCAATTCATTTATGCGCTGGTGGAAGCATATACCTAGCAAATGACAGTATGATAAGAACGTTGCATCCCGACTAAATGGTTCTAGGTTCAGTCTCAGTGCCTGGTAATCTAGGTTAGTGTCTTCAGCACACCAACGACTTGTGAGATTCCGTTATAAATTCATGCCTGCATTCTTGTTGAACATTAACTACATACTCAAATATGTAAAAAAAAACAAAACAAAAAAAAACATGTAAGCTGGTCTTACTTCTTTAAAAGACAACCGTATGTCGGCCATTTCCTCATAGTTGCTCACACTGCCATCAAGAAATCATAGTAAAGTATTAAGGGAACGTCTTACGACGTTGAATTTGCGATAGTAAGAAGGAAAAACAAAAAAAAAGAAACAATAAAGATTATGGGTAACATGTATTAGTCCCAGCATGCCTCTATAAAGTTACTCTTTAAATATTTCTACTCGTTTTTCTATCCCTGTTTGGGTACGGACTCTGTATGTATCATGTGTGTGTGTGTGTGTTTATGCGTGCGCTGTGTGTATGCGTGTTTGTGTAATTGTAAAATCCATGGATCTAATTGTAGGAAGTTTGTTAGCTTCGAGTAGCCTGTGTTAAATATAAAAATAATTTTAAAAGAACTTCAGGGACAATAACAATTGATTGGCGTCGAAGGTTATAGGCCTTTCCCAAACCGATGTTTAATAAGCTGAAAAAAAAACTAAAAACATTTTGCAGCACATGGTGAGCAACTAGATCTGCTAATATGAATTGGAACAAAATTTGAAATCGATGGAGCAGGTAAAATCCATGTTACATATGATTCCCAACTAACAGATTATCTCATGTAATAATTACTCTGCTAGCTACTCACCGAGGTTTAGATAACTTAATTAAATCAAGTTTAGATTGTGGTGAATGCATTCGAAGATAACTTACTGAAATTTTTGTGGATGTGGTCAGTCGATTAGATCGACCCCTGTATGCAACTGGTACTTAATTTATTGACCCCGCAAGAATGAAAGGCAAAGGCGACCTCAGCGGAATTTGAACACAGAATATAAAGACAGACGAAATACCGGGAAACATGTGTACCCGGTGTGCTAACGTTTCTTATTCTTTTACTGCCCACGAGGAGCTACACAGAGACGGGACGATCAAGGAGAGACAAATGGATTTAGTCGATTACATCAACCCCAGTGTGTAACTGGTACTTATATAATCGACCCCGAAAGGATGAAAGGCAAAGTCGACCTAACGTTTCTGCCCGCCCGCCGCCTTATCCAGCTCCCCACCTTTGCCATATCTCGCAGCCTTCGTTGAGCAATTATTACATCAGAGGATCTGCTGACTACAAAACATATGTAACCTGAATTTTACCTGTATTACTCCCTCAGTTGAAATATACACATATATATATATATATATATATATATATATATATATATATATATATATACTTTTATACTCTAGGCACAGGGCACGAAATTTTACAGAAGTGGACCAGTCAATACACACACACACACACACACACACATATATATATATATTATATATATATATATATATATAGATACATATATATATATAATATATATATATATATATATATATATATATATATATATATATATATTATATATATATATATATATATATATAATATATATATATTGATATTTACAGTATTTTTTCTTTTCTTTTTTGTTTTGCATATGCTTTAGCATACGTTTATATGAAGAAAACATAATTGATATTGCAAACAATAACGATGTAACTGGATTTCGTTCACATCTGCTAATCTTACTTTTTGATGCTCGCTGCCAAACACACACACACACACACATATATATATATACATATATATATATGTATACATATAAAGAAAATACTGTAAATATCAACATTCTTAATACCGTAAATCAGAATAAAGTTAGAAAATAGAATTTTATATTTAAAGAATTTATATAAAGAATCAATTGTTTGCTTATGCACCTGCAGCTTCATCTGCTGCTGCTGCTGCTGCTGCCGTTACTGATATTACTGCTGCTAATGTTGCTGCCGCTACTACTACTACTACTACTACTACTACTACTACTACTACTACTACTACTACTACTACTACTAC
>NC_043001.1:95436358-95438858 GCF_006345805.1 Octopus sinensis | reverse complement strand
AGGAAAGGGAGAGAAGCGATTCCATCCACTTCGGTACTCAAATAGTACTTATTTTATCGACCCGAAACTAGGCCAACAAGTTTTAGGAGAGTGGGTAAGGGTTTTACATTAACACCAGTGTTCAACTGCTGCATGTTTTATCGACGCTGAAGGATGAAATGCAAAGTCAACTTCGGTCTAATTTCAAATCAGGTAGAGACAGACAAAATGACACCATTTATCTTCTTCTTCTTCTTCTTCTTCTTCTTCTTCTTCTTCTTCTTCTTTTCTTCTTCTTCTCCTAACCTGGACTCGCGCCATTAGCAACATAGAATAAACTCTAATTCGAGCCTACTCTAAGCTACTAAGAATGCGCGTAGCAACTTGAAGATCCACCCACCACATGTGATAGACTGGCGATCGCACGGGCGCGAAGGCTACGTTGTCATTCTCATTCTGTAAACGTTGGCTTTCAACGGGTGGAGAGCTGTACCCTGGGGTACAGGGGATTCGCAATCTAGACTAGGATCTGAAAGTTTACCACACCATAGTGTTGATAACACTTGTAGCAGAAGAAGGAAGAAATAGTGAGAGAAAGTTATGGAGAAAGAGTACAGCGAGGTTCACCCCCCACCCACCGGAGCCTCATGGAGTTCAGGTGTTTTCGCTCAATAAACACACACAATCCCCGGTCTAGGAATCGAAACCGCGTTCTTACGGCTGCCCTAACCACTTGGGCCATTGCGCCTCACTAGTTGTATTTGTTGTCGATGATGATGATGTTGGTGGTGGTGGTGGTGGTGATGGTGTTGTTGTTATTGATGTTGTTGGTGGTGGTGATGGTGCTGTTATTGATATTGGTGGTAGGGGGTGTCGCTTTTGCTGTTGTTATTATACCGTTCCTGCTGCTGTAGTTGCTGCTGTTGTCATTCCCGCTAATGCCGGTCAGAGCGAGACCACCAATGGAAACGCTAGAAGCGAAACGGCAAACAATGCTGTTATCATTATGAATGCAGCGTGTAACAGCTCCGTTTGAGAGAGGGAATTTATTGTATAAACAAACAGAACGACATCGGGCACGTACAGTAAATACATACACATATATACACGCACAGACACACGTACACAGACAAGCACACATACACACGCGCGTGTTAGAACAGCACTCTAAACATAAACAAGTGCTGTAGAGATGAAGGCTACAATGTGCGATCGCTCTCAGCTGCAGAAATAGCAACCAAATTACATGAATAATCTGATGGACATAATTTTAAAGAAAAAAATGAAATTTTATAGCAAATGAAATGAAATCATTACGAGAAATATCAATTTCGACATTCCTGAAATTATTTTGGGTTTCGCTTTGTTACTCCAACGATAGTCTGCTACGAAATTATGTCAGCAGCAACGGCAATAATATTAACGTTTAAATGCACGTCGTGCTAACATTTCTGATTAATATGCAATATTTACATATTTAAAAATACCAACCTCTGATATAGTGCAGATAAAATATGAATATATTTTATAGATAATTACTGAAAGGGAAGGGGCGGACGAAATTTAGTAGAGGAGAAAGTAAATGAGATATATTTATATTTACAGGAAAGAACTTGATAAAACTTGATAAAACTAAATCAGAACCTAAACAGTTATATTAACTTAAATGCCAGTAGTGTTGTTTGTAATGTTAATGTTCGTGGAAGTGCGGTTTTAAAATTTACAAAGCGATTTTTTTTATTAGATGAGACTGAAAAAAACAATAAGAGTTATAAAATTACGGAAACAGTTATGTTCAACCATCAGCAGTTCGTCCTACCAGTCACGTACATGTACCACGCCCCATCATATATATATATATATATATATATATGCATACATACATGCATACATACATACAAATATACATATACGTACATATATATACATATATATATACATATATATATATATACATATACATATACATACATATATATATATGAATTTATATATGTATATATGTTTATATGTGTGTATATATATATATATATATATATATATATATATATGTAAGTATGTATGTTTGTATATAATGTGTGTGTATTTATATATATGCATGCGTGCGTGCATATATATGTATCTATATATCTGTATATATAGGCATACATCTATATACACGCACATATATATATATATGTATATATTGACACACACGCACATGTATATATATATACACACACATACATATATATATACATATAGAAAGAGAGAGAAACAGAGAGACACTTTTATTAATATAGATATGCATACTTTTATGTTAATATACATGTATATACATATATACATATATAAGTTTGTTTGTGCTTGTATATCTATGAATGTTTATCTAAAAAGTGATGTATGTGTAGTGTATTATTGTGTATGATTCTGAATATACGTATACAGACACGCGTGTGTTTATGTATGTCTGTATATGTGTATATATGTATGTATGGACGTATCTCTAAGGCTGCTTAATAGAGAAAATATGCAAGTAAGA
>NC_043001.1:95408858-95431358 GCF_006345805.1 Octopus sinensis | reverse complement strand
CTATCTATCTATCTATCTATCTATCTATCTATCTATCTATCTATCTATCTATCTATCTATCTATCTCTATTTCTCTATCTATCTATTTATCTATCTATCTCTCTATCTGCCAATCTATCAAACTGTCTGTCTGACTAACTTTCACATATATGCCTGTACGGGCATTGCTAGAAATAAAAGTACAAACGATTCATTAGCCACAAAAAGCATTAACTTACTAAGGTGACAAATGAAACAGAGCTCCCTACTGTGGTGAGACAATGCTCCCTACAGAAGATGCAGCTATACCCATATCACGTGATTTCCAATGGTGATGCATAACATCCCAATCCTCGTCATTTAATATTACTATCCGTAGGGTTAAACTCAATTCGCTTTGCGCTATAAAAATATATACCTACATTCCTATATATATATGCATCTATCAAAACTTAAATTATGTTAAATGTTGTACATTTTTCCCTTTCCTATTCATAATTTAACCGTCCGTGTTGGTGCATAATTTCCGAGTAGATATTTTCAAATATCCGGATGAGTATTTTTATAGGGCTGACAAAAAGACAAACTTTCATGGGATTAAGAAATTTAAAATCTGAATGAAAGGAAAGCATAGACTATAATATCTGTTTTCCTGTGTGTGCGTGCGCATGCGTATATATGCGTGTGTCATACGCGCGCATGTGTGAATGTGTGTATGTATGTGACTTTGTATGAATTTTTTTTTCTTTTTGTATATAGGCATATATGATTTGTACACCCCTGTATTTGCCAGTATGTAGATATGATAAAGGCTTGGCAGAAATTTTAGTGCAGCATATATTTCTTTTTATTAAAACCAGATTATTATTATAACTGTTTGAAACATTTACAAATGTCTTAATTTTTATTGCAACATGCGTAAACTCCACACACGCACACACATACACATACAATCACACACACACACACACACACACACACACACTCAAACAGACAAACACACACAATCAAAGACGCAAACATATATTTGCATACAGTATATACATACATATGAACATGCATACATACACAGACACAGACACAGACACACACTAACACACACACACACACACACAACACACACACACACACACACACACACACACACACACACACACACACACATATATATATATATATATATATATATATATACTGAGAGAGAGTGGCAGAGAGATACGTATACCAATATATATATATATATACATATATATGTATGGGATTGAGGTGTGTGTATCTGTCTATCTACCTATATATCTATTTGTCTATTTCTCCATGTATTATGTATACACACACACGCGCGCACATACACACTCTCTCACTCACTCACACACATACACAAACAATCGCTCACACACACACATATATTGTATGCTCACAAATAACTATATAGCTAGCTATCTCTTTCTACTAACTTTCTAATAAAACGCACATATGCGCGTGCGCATACCTTCACGTGTGATCCTCTGTTTCCTTTTAAGTACAAATACACTGCATATTAATGGCGGTAAATGTAAAAACGACCGAACGTATTACTAGCTATATCTCTCCATTTTTTACCCCTCATATCCGGTTCTGAGTGGGTTACAAAATTATAGCTTCCCATGTATCATGCCAAGGAAAGCAAAATGAACGGAATGAGAATAAGGAATAGCTTTTAGTGAATCAATCCAGTGGATATACGGAGGCGTTTGAAACAAGGCTGTGATATACGCTATTTACCTAATAAGGGAAATAGAAAACAATGCCATAAATTGCTATGAAAGCAGACTTACGTACAAAAATATATTCGCACGTACATTCAATCATAAATACCTACATTTGCCCTTGTATATATGTGTATATATATGTATATTAATATATGTATGTATATATATATATATATATATATATATGTGTGTGTGTGTGTGTCTGTGTGTGTGTGTGGTGTGTGTGTGTGTGTGTGTAGGTATGTATGTGTACACACACACACGCACACACACACACGCACACACATACACACACACACACACACACACACACATATATATATATATATATATAGTTACTCCCAACAGCTACAAAGAGAACACACAACAACGCGAGGACGTGGAAAAGTATACTGTTATTGGACGCTCAAGAAAGGAAAGAAAGAAGGAGGTTTTAACGTTTCGGGGCTTTTAATCAGAAACAGAAAAAGGAAACGTCCAAGAAAGGGATGACGGAGAAAGAAAATCGCCAACGATAAACGCGCTGTCACATATTGAACATATATATAAACATATATATAAATATATATATTAGCATACATGCATTATGCATATATGTGTAGTGTGTATGTATGCATATATGTGCTAGTTCTGAATTCATTGAAGAGGGATTTGCTGTGAATAAGATGAAAGAAAGCACTATACTATTTACCTTGCATACTTAAATAGCAAAATAAGTCCATCACTACACACATCTCCATTCCCTTATAACTACCATCATTTCCACTCTTTCCATCACCTTTCACACCTCTTCACGAGATGCACGCAGAAATGTTTACCTACCCCAATCAACGTCCTCGTCGGTCAAAATTGTTAAACAACACTCAGTTACACATCGATTAAATCTATATCGCCCGAATGCAAAAACAAATCTCTACGCCATTTCCATGGATAATACTAACTGCACAGTAATCGCTCCAGGATTATGGACTGACCTTAAGAAACATATTATTAGTGGAAACGCGCCTAGCAAAACATTAAGATATTTATAAATTTCATCCCAGGATTATTATTATCATTACTATACACACACATATGCACACACATGCATATATTTGTATGATAAATAATAAATAAGACAATATAATATATATAACATATTAGCTAGCTATCTATCTATCTATCTATCTATCTATCTATCTATCTATCTATCTATCTATCTATCTATCTATCTCGATCCTTCTTCCAAGAAATCTAATGCTCGTAGATTAGTTTTTCCTTGGGGCTGGCCGGATCGGAGCGATCTCAGGATTAATCAGCCGAAATTGCTAGGATGATCCGGTTCTTGACTGAAGATTGAAGGCTTCGAATGTCCCGTCCGTGTTTTTTGTATCGTCTTCTAAATGTTTTACGTTCTTGTCCCAGTATGTATTTTTCTACTTAAAATTATATATATATATATATATATATATATATATATATATATACCATATATATAGCAGTATTTCAGTATTTTCTGAGTACAGATTCTGCAAAAGGTGGCATTTCCATTTATCCTTTCGTCGCCGTTAACATGAGTACCAGCTGCCCACTATGGTCACTGTAATCGATTACATTCTTCCCCGAAAAGCGTTCGTGTCATTTTTTTTTTTTTGCATTAAGGCTTGTTTTATATCTTTCATTGATATACTTCGTTTCTTAGTAGTCCAGGTTTACAAGAATTGATCTTATTTGCCCTATGGTGCAAAGCATTTTCTTTTGTTTTTCGTAAGAGAAATACTTAAGAAACATGAAAAGTACATGAAAAAAAAACATGAAAAATGTCTTCCTCTCCCCCAACCCCGCAGTTGTTGGTAGACGTAAATTTTGAAAGTGGATCAGTCTCTTACAGATGCTTCCCATTAAGCAATGATAAAACGCAGAAGTAATTAAAACCAGTCGCAGCAGGATCGGTAGTAAAAAAAAAATATATCGACGACGACAAGAACAGCTAAGCAACAGAAGTGACTGCGACAATAGAAATGAGTACGCCAACAATAATTGCACTAAAAATAAAATCAATAAATAGGCGCAGGTGTGGTTGTGTGGTAAGTAGCTTGCTAACCAACCACATGGTTCCGGGTTCAGTCCCACTGCGTGGCACCTTGAGCAAGTGTCTTCTGCTATAGCCCCGGGCCGACCAATGCCTTGTGAGTGGATTTGGTAGACGGAAACTGAAAGAAGCCTGTCGTATATATATATGTATATGTGTGTGTGTTTGTGTGTCTGTGTTTGTCCCCCTAGCATTGCTTGACAACCGATGCTGGTGTGTTTACGTCCCAGTCACTTACCGGTTCGGCAAAAGAGACCGATAGAATAAGTACTGGGCTTACAAACAATTTGCTCGACTAAAGGCTGTGCTCCAGCATGGCCGCAGTCAAATGACTGAAACAAGTAAAAGTAAAAGTAAAGTAAAGTAAATTAACAACATCAACAACAATAACAATATAACAGTAAACAACAGTGACAGATAAGGCACGATATGAATGAAAGAAAGTACGACTTGGTACTTGAACTCCTGCAATGCTACCATCGCTACCTTCATCATGTTTCATGAGATTACCGACAGAAATGAAAGTTCTGCAATTAATAAAATCAAAGTAATCGTGTTTGGAAACGCACTGTGACGGACTGAAGTAATTTTAAAAAATGTAATAAATTGCTAACAATGTCTGATCGAAATTTAGAATTAAACATTCTTAAATACATCCGACAAGAAACAAATCTGAAAGTTTAACTTGAGACTTAATAGTAGTTAAAGAGGACAAGCAATTCAGTAGCAGATATATAATTCCCTCGCATCTAACCTGGACATCGAACCGTGTGTCACTATTGGGAAAAATGATACACGGAACAGGGCAGAGTCCTTACTGAGTGTGAGGTCAAGCGGCAATCACGGTAGCAAAATACTGAGCAACGAACTCTCATACCACTGTGAACTGACCGTAGGTTATTAATAAATATTACTGATGTCCCCTTAGAATAAAATATGTTCTAATTTGTTGTGACTCGCGTCTTGACGGATAAAACTAATAATTTGTTAGTTCAGAAGTTTCATAAATGAAAAGTTCTCTTGCTAACAGACGAACGTATTGATCCAAACATATCATAAATGATACAAACTCCAAACATATCAATGAAAAAAAAAAAAGAAATATTCATTGAAAAGGAGAAAAAACTGTCCAAATATAACCACTCGACTTCGGGGATCGAGTGGGCATTACGCCTCATTTTATACTTCTTTCCATATTACCATTCGTTTATTTTAATTTTTTCCATTCTTATTTCATCTTCTTGTGTATTTTAAGTTCCCCGAGTTTGTCCTTGTATATGTTTGTCGTGTAATTAGATCATTCTGCACTTAGCCCATTGTAGGTAATAAAAAAAATAGATACAAAATTATCACGAATGTAGGAAATCCATCACGAACTCGATCACCCTATCAGGCTTTACAAACATTCAAGATGCCCGTTCGGTGCAATAAGCCAATGTGTCACTTGTGTGCTACTTAAAGCAGAGAAATAGAACCATGACTTCTGCTGACACTATCACCACAATACCAACAACACTAAGTGCAAATACAGCAGCACAGAGACCTGAATTCACTGCAACAGTTGCAATACTAGTAGCAGCTACACTAAATCCAGCAGCTGTCAGAGAAAACAGCAACCTAAACAACACAAATAACCAGATCAAAAGGATATTGAATGCCTTAACACCTTAGTCAAGTCATGTTGCAAAAAATGACAGAGAAGAGAGTAAAGAATAACAAGTATCGATCAAAAGCAGATAAATGTATAACTTCATTGCTAATATCAGAATGGAGTTCGGATTGAGAAAGTGTGGTGCATTAGTATTGAAGAGTGGCAAAATCCAAAATCAAATGTATGGAAGGGCTAACTATACCGTTGGGGGCGGTTATGAAGCAGATAGAAGAAACGGGCTATAAGTACTTGGGGATTTTGTAAATGGATAGGTTGATGGAGAAATACATTACAGAAAAAATTAAGGTGGAGTACTTGCGCAGACTGAGACTGATCCGAAATTAAACGGACGGAATAAGATCGAAGCTATCAACACATAGGCGGTTTCACTCCTTAGATATGGAGCAAGAGTAATCGCATGGCCAGTCGACGAACTAAACAGCTTAGACAGAAAGACAAGAAAGTTACGAACTAGATATGGGTCACTCCACCCAAGAAGTGACACAGACATATTGTATGTACCAAGAAAGAGAGGGGGAAGAGGACTTATTGGACGCCAACACAGCATTAGAGCAGAAGAAAACGATATAGCATGGTGTGTAAAAACGCCATAGAACCACTATTACTAGAAGGTCAGGCTTGTGTAGGATGAAAGATTGCAAAGATAAGGTACTATAAAAGAAATTGAAATGATTGAAACTGAAAATAGGTGGGTAAAGAAAAGAATGCATGTTCAATTTCATAGGTATGATGAAGATAAGACAGGCAGAGAAAAAAGATGGCTGTGGATGACTAAAAGTGATTTAAAACCGGAAACGGAGGCTCTAGTTGGTGCTGCCCAAGGGCAAGCACCAAGATCAAGCTACATAAAATACGGAAGTGACAACACATCAGAAAGTGATAAGTGCAGAATCTGTGGACAAAACGGTGAAATCGTATGGCATATTATCAGCCAATTTACGCCATTAGCCCAGAAGGAATATAAGAGACGCCACGACAATATAGCCAGGCTTGTCCACTGAAAACTTTGCAACGAGTATGGACTTAACAGCAGCAAATTGGCATGACCACAAACCTGACGTCATTGTCGAAAATAGAAATGTAAAGATCCTATGGGATTTTGTGATTCAGTGCGACCAGGATATTGAGAATAAGAAGCCGGATATAGTCTTATTTGAGAAAGAAAACAAACTATGCTGGATCATAGACATAGCATGCCTGCTGACAACAATGTATGCGAGAAAGACGAAAGAAGAGTCGAGAGATACGACAGGTTAGCTTGGGAAGTTAAGCAGTTGTAGCCGATGAAAGAGGTAGCAGTTGTACCAAAAATTGTTGGAGCCCTGGGAACAGTGAGCAAAACTCTCGAGAAGTACGTGGAACAAATAGGTACTGCAATAAGGGTGGACCACTTGCAGAAAACAGCACTGCTTGGAACCGCTAGAATACTCCGGAAGGTGCTCGAAAAATAAGAGGTGTTACCTTAGTTCACTGGTAGTGAACAGCTGACACTATAGTACTTCTCCAGCGTTAAAAGCTGTTCAAAGGCAATAAATGATATTAATAATAATAATAATAATAATAATATAATAATAATAATAACAATGATAGACTAGGGAGACACGCTCTCTCCACTTTTTCTGCTTGGCACTGACATCTTTATCTGACATGCAATCAGAACTGGATGTGGATACAATTGTTACGGCAAAACAATCAGCCATCTCTTATATATGGATGATAAAACTCTATGCTACAAATGGTAAACTGCTGGAAGCATTATAAGAGACAGGTCATGGATTTGCCAAATAAATAGAGATGAAATTTGATTTGGAAAAATGTTCCAAAGCAACATTCAAAAGAGAAAAAACTAGTTAAGAGTAGCAGCATCACACTAGAAAAATCAAACGAAGTAAGAGAATTAGTCGAAAACCAGTCAAACAAATACTTAGGAATCAATGAACTGGATACGATACATCACGCGCTAATGAAAGATAAAATATAAAAGAATAATACTATAGACGAGTTAGCTTAATACTGAAAACAAAGCTCAAATGTGAAAAGCAAGGTAATAGTTATCAACAATAGCCGTCCAAGTTGCAAGTTACGACTGCAAAATTCTTGGCTGGACTCTAAATGAATTAATCAAAATAGACAGGAAAACAAGAAATATAATGACAAGATTTAGGATGCAGCAACCAAAATCTGACATTGAAAGTTTATATACACAACATACCGAAGTTGGTAGAGGTCTTATAGAGCTAGAAAACTATTACAAAATAACTACCATAGGACTACAAAAATACCTACTTCAGAAGCAAGGAAAATTAATAAATAGCCACAAAACACGAACAAATCTAAAAACTGTTTTCAGTCTTTAAGGAAGCTGAGAAATACAAACAAGAAGTCATACTACCTAACAACTATGAAGAAAAAGAAGGAGCAACAAAAGGTGTAACACAACTGATATCCAAACTCAAGCCGGAACAGCAACGGAACATGATAAAACGATGAAAAGACCCTTCATAGAAAATACTGGGTTAAACTAAACGCAAAAGAAATGGAGAAAGCAGAATCCCAACAATGGTTAAGGAGCTCAGGTCTCAAAGCAGAGACTGGAGGAGATTTAATTGCAGCACAAGGCCAAAGCCTCCCCACCAGGAATTACTGAAAAACTTATAATGAAACGAAACATCAGAAATAACTGCAGAATATGTGGAATCGAACAAGAAAGAAAAAAACATATTGTCTCTGAATACCCAGTCCTGGCTAAGAAGGAATATATTCACAGATACGAGAGATTTGGGACCTGTATTCATTGGAAGCTATGCCAACATTATAAAATAACAACAGAATATAATGGTTTAGCCACAACCAAGAGAACGTCATAGAACATGAGAAAGCAACTACAGTATGGGATATGCCAGTACACACAGATACAGAAATTAAGGACAATAGGCCTCATATAATTGTCAGAGGTCATCAAGAAGTGCTTTCTGATCGATCTATCAATGCCAAAAGATGACAACGTTCCTCTAAAAGAAATGGCGAAACTTTCAGAATACAAAAATCTAGAAATAGAGGTAACTCGAATGTGGAGTCTAAAATCAGAAGCAATTCCTAACATAGGCGCATTAGATATGATAAATAAAAAAAAAACAGTAAGACAAATTACTTTATGAAAAACCAGGAATAACAAGTATATATAATATTCAGAATATAGCAATACTTAGCACCGCACACATCCTAAGTAAAACACTTTCAGTATAGTAACCATAAGAGCATCACAACAAGCCACAGCACATACGGCATACAGAGCTGCACTCGCTAGTGCAGTGAAAGCACGTGATGAAATTAAGACTACTGAATGAGGATGGGGATGATGATGATGATAGTAATAATAATAATTATCATCATTATCATCACCATCATCATCAGTAGTAGTAGTAGTAGTAGTAGTAGTAGTAGTAGTAGTAGTAGTAGTAGCAGTAGTCTTCTAAGAGCGCAAGTACAAGCTCTCAGAAAAAATACTCAAGTTATCATATCGGAATGGATTTTGGCCTTGATAAGTGTGCTAAAGCAACTTTTATAAGAGGCAAGCTCAGGCAAACAGCTTCTGTTAAATTAGGCATTGACACTACCATCAAGGAACTTGACCCACAAGAAAGTTACAAATACCTAGGAATCAACGAAGGAGATGGTATACATCATGCTACTATGAAGGAAACAATAAGAAAGGAATACTTATTTCTTTATTAACGATTCTTAGGAGAATAAGGCTTGTACTGAAGACTGAACTCAACTCCAAAAATTGCATTGAGGCCATTAACACCCAGCAATTCCAGTAGTCCAGTACAGTTTTAACATCATTAACTGGAATCTTACGGAACTCCAACGCTTGGACAGGAAGACAAGAAAAGTACTGACATCCGAGAGCATGCACCACCCTAAAGCAGATGTAGACCGCCTGTACCTACCTAGAAGCAGTGGGGGAGGAGAGGAATGATGTAATTAGAGCTGTGCTATAAGACCTACACTGTAGGAATGAACAGGTACCTATCTAGTACAAAAGACTGGATGCTGCGACTTGTGTGCGAACACGAAAGCAGCGAAAAGCTGCATTCTATTGTCAAGGAATCAGATAAAGAGCGGGAAACCACCGCTACCAAGCAAGCAAAGCGAATCAAGCAGACTGCAAAAAACAACGGGCAGAATCAAATCGAGAGCCGGTGGAGCCAGAAGCCCCTGCATGGACAATATATTCTCCGAAGCCAAAATGCTGATGTAGACCAAGCTACAACCCATCAGTGGCTGAAGAGTTCAGGATTGAAAGCAGAGACTGAAGGCTTCATACTGGAAGCACAAGATCAAAGCTTGTTTACCAGAAATTACCAGGCTAACGTTCTCCGAAACGGTACTGACCCTAAATGCAGATTCTGCGACACATTTGACGAAACAATAGACCATCTCGTTTCAGGATATCCTGTGCTAACATCAAACGAATGCAAAAATCGCCACGATAGGGTAGGGCAGTATATACTTTGGAAGATATGTAAACTCTACAAATTCGGCACTTCTGTTAACTGGTATGAACACCATCCTCAGCCAGTTGTTGAAGGTAAAAATGTCACCATCCTCTGGGATTTTCCAGTCAATACTGACAGAACGATCAAGGCTAATCGACTAGACATAATTGTTAAAGACAGGGAAGAAAATACCTGCAGACAAATAGAGGTAAGCGTCCCCACTGATAAAAATATATCTGTAAAGGAATTTGACAAACTTAGCAAATATAAGTACCTGGAAATCGAAATACAAAAGAGGTGGAATCTTAAAACAAAAACTGTTCCTGTTATTGTAGGTGCCCTAGGTATGATAAAACAGGGATGTCAGAAACACCTAGACAATATCCCCGGAGAACCATGTCTCAAGGAAATCCAAAAGATTGTACTAACAAGTACTGCCCACATCCTTAGAAAAACCCTATCAATGTAAATGTTTGTGTTGTATTACATGGAGATATTTCTCTACTTCCCCTCCCCAAGCTTTCAGCTATATTTCAACAACTCTTAACCTTCACTTGCCCTAGAGCGCTGGGTGTGCCCCGGCAAGTGATTGCACCAAACAAGCCGATTAAAAGTAAATGACAATAATAATAATAATAATAATAATAATAATAATAATAATAATAATAATAATAATAATAATATTAGTAATGTTTAAAAGACTATCAAACCAACAACAATCCGAATATGAAAGGAAAAATACATTTGGAAAACTATTCTTGACATCGATACCACCATAGAAATTATCAAGCAAAAGGTATGTACTAAAGCCGCCCACACAGCGCGGTATGAAAAGCGCGTTGGGTTTTTCAAGCACAAGTTGAAAATCAACCCAAAATATTATTTCAGAAAGATAAGAAAAATATCAGTTACACTAAAGTAACTGATATTTTAAGTAACCCATCAAAAGAGGAAGTGCAGGAATGTTGGAATAAAATTTGGTCAGAAGACAAAACACACAATAAAAATGCCCCTTGGCTCGATAGGATATATCCTGACTTAGACTCTTTAGAAGAGCAAAAGTAGGAGGGTATCAAGGTAGTGGATATAAGATCTACTCCCAGGAAATCAAGCAAATGTATGTCTCTAGCAAAGGATAAAATTCCTAACTTCTGGTTGAATACCTTCCCTGAGAATCATGAACATAATTTTACAAAAATGTTTTGAAATTACCTAGTATGATTCCCCCTTGGCTAGTTAATAGCATTGCATTCGTACTTCCAGAAAAAAAAGAAGAAACAAATAATCCAAAAATTATAGACCCTAACCTGCTTAACAACAATATATAAGATAGTAACATCTATCTCACCTGAATACAACTATAATTATTTAATAGAGAGTAGCATTATATCTAATAAACAAAAAGGATATAAACGTCGGTCCTGTGGTTGTAAAGAATAGCAACTCATGAAGAAGATGATCTTGAAAGATTGTCACAAACGACAAAACAATTTGTGATAACCTGGATAGACTTTAAAAAAGCTTATGATAATCTCCCACAAAGCTAGGTTAAGAAATGATTGGAATTGTATAAAATAGCACCTACTCTGCGGAATTTCTTGTCTGTAGGTATGAAATTATGGCATATTACCCTGATTTTCAACAGTGACAATGAATTTCGCAATGCTGGAGATGTAAGGATTCCATGTAACATTTTCCAGGGTGACTCTCTATCACCACTTATATTTTTTGTCTAACATTAACACCTCCCGAGAAATTGCCCGATGATGTACAATGTGGCTATAAAGCATTTAATAATAATTTTCGTGGTGGACACCCTCAAGTGAGAAGTGGGCTGGTCCACTACTGATAAATAGTGGACAGACACAGCAAGCAGTGTCAGTTGACGTCTTATGCCGTACGGGCCAGTAACTCAGACGACGAATTTACGACGGCATAAAGCGGGACATATCAGGAAAAACCGACAGTATAACGGCGTCGTCGTAAAAGTGGTAACGTGATTACGAATGCTTGTAGGAGTATCAAAATGAACAACACACTACACAGACGGACACGACAACCACAATCAGTGAAATATATTAAAAATCCAAAAGTAGGATTTGAACTAACATAGATCTGAAAAATATACATTAAAAAATGATTTATATAGAGTGAAAAACATATAAATTCTATTGCAAAAAGCTTTTTGAAGAAAAACATATCTGATAAAACTGGAACTCTAACACAGAACTGAAGTAAACACAGGGAAAACTAATATAGGATTTCAGTCAGGTCGCTTTGTGTTAGTAGCGCTACCGACCAACAATGTAGACTGGTACTACCTGCGGCAATCTGAAGAGAAAGATATAATTCTGTATGGAAGAAAGAAATACTAATAATAAGTCCGTGTGAAGGATTTGAATCAGGTCGCTGTGTTAATAGCTCTACCGGTAAACAATGTAGACTTGTACTGCCTGTGGCATTCTGAGGAGTAAAATAATGCTGTGTGAAAAAATAATAAATATTTGAAAAGAAATTTCTATTGAAAAGAAAAGAGATTTTGTTTTAATACATAGTTGAAAAAAATAATTCTGTATGTGGAAGAAAAATAAATAGAATATGGAAACAAAATTTCGATTGTAAATAGATTGTTGTAATACATAGTTGAAAATATAATAATTCTGTGTGAGGAAGAAAAAGAAATAAAAACAAATAATATTGTATGAAAGAAGAAAAATAAAACTCGAAAATGGGAGGTGCTGTAGCGGACATCTCCAAGTGAGAAGTGTGCTGGTCCACTACTGATGAATAGTGGACAGGCACAGCAAGGAGGGTCAGTCCTCGAGGAATTTTTTTTTTTTGCGTTAGTAATATTTTTGGTTAAATCACTTGTGATTACGGAGTAAGCCGTTTGATTCTTATACTCCCCGAAGGTCTCCCCTGTGTGGGTGGAACTTGGATCTGTTAAATTTGTTGAAGCTTGAACTATTGTTGCTGTTTTTGGCTGTTTTCATATTTGATTTCTTCCCCAACTATAGGTGAAGTGGTAAAGAAAGGAGAGATGGAACGTGAACCAGCTGGCAGTTATGCATCAGTCGCGATTAAAGGAGTATCTAACAACACCCTGGAATAACGAGAATTTCAGACAAAGACAAGAAAGTGGAGGGGGGCAGTCAATTACTAGAAACAGAAGGAGCCAGTTTGAGGCTGACTCCAACGGAAGAACAGACTAGCCATGTGGCGAAGAGGACAGTGGTGTACATAAAGCTATCCACGTCCTCTAAAAAGATAGAAGTTGCCCCAATAGAAGCAATAGAGGAGTGCCTCGAGAACGTAAAGAGATTTACCACATTTCATACGCGTGAAAGGAAGTACGACACAGTGGAAGTAAGGTTTGGCAACGAAAAGGATGCGAAAAATCTCTCCACTTTGCCGATAATGTCACCGGAAAGCGTACATCTGCCGACTTAATGTGGCAAGCGCGTCACCATAGTAAGAATTAGCAGCTTACTCGCCGAAATTAAGAAAGCATGGCTGGTGACAGCAGTCATGTACAGAACGGAGGATGAAGTGAAAATCTTAAAGATTACGAGAACCAAAAATGTTAATTATCGGGGGTATGGCTTCGAGATGTCCATGCACGGTAAGCCTAAAAAATTTATACGAGATCACAAAGGAGGTCATTCTCCCAGAAAACGTCAAATTAAGAGTGGTGGCGGAAGTAAGACCACCAACATGTTTCTTATGTGGTCAAAAAGGGCACTTGAAAGCAAGGTGCCCCCAGAAAGAAAATAATAAAGAGAAGGAGCAGAAATAACAGAGTGAAGAACAGAGTACCGAAGTGGTGGTGCCGGAAGGGGAGAAAGATAGAGTGGAGGAGCCATTCCCGGTCGTGAATAGGTGGAAAAGGAAAGAACGGGTGAGCTCTCCACCAGAGAGCCAGTAGGGGATGAAGGAGATTGAGATGGAGGAGAAACGGAAGAGGTTCCAGACACCAGCAGAATCAACAATGGAAGGTAGAGTGGAAGCGGAAGCATCATTACGGCACAATGTGGAAGATTTAAATATTGAGAACTATTTTTGTGAACCAAGAGAGGCACGAAATGGAACGACTCCCTTGGACGGCCCAGGCCCATCGCTGAAGCAAAAGAATGTTAAAAAGAGAAGAAAAAAACAAGTGTCATATGGTTACATACGCCAAATGTACGGCAATCGAGCGGAAGATCACGAAGTTTAAAGGGATAATACGAATTAGGTTACCACCAGAGAAATATTCAGAAAATATGAGAAACTGAATGAACTGCTAGGAAGTAGTATAGACCCGTGAGGGTTAGAAATTGAATTCGACGAATTACGACCGGTTTTGAAGTTTGAAGATTTGAAATCCTTAAAGAACTGTTAAAAAGAGTATAGTAAGTAAAAGTTTTTCTTCAAAATATGAGAAAAAATAGTCTTTCAAAAATAAAAAATAAACGATGCTAAAAGAAAGAAAAGAGCGTAAGAAAGATTTGTTAAATTGTATAATTTAATTGTTAAATGGTACTGCCTGAGAGTGGGGCTCAATGCAACCATTTCATCATCATTAATTTTGTTATTTTTTATATTTTCCACTTTTCATTTGTTTTAAGTTTTTGTCCCCACTGTGGTGTTCTATCTGTCCTTCTGCTGCCTCCTCTATGTTATGGCCGTAGTGCAAAATAAAGAATTACAGTCGGTGTGGTATTTTTGATAGTGTTGTGTCATCTTTTTTTCCTGTTGACGTAAGTCGTGTTGCGCTTTGTTGTATCTTTGCTGAAGGCTCTCACCGCGCGGGTGAACCATGTTTTACAGGTTTTACATGGGTATACTGGGCTTCGTATATTTTACCCCTGTGACACTTTGATGGCATGCACTGCTCTCTCACTCAATAATAATAATAATAATAATAATAATAATAATAATAATAATAATAATAAGATCGGCTTCATCAAACTGAACATTGTGTAACCAAAGAAAAATTTAAACAAGAAATGAACAAAAACAGAAAAAGCATGGAAAGAGAGCAAAATAGACGGTCAGTTTGTAAGAGATGTGAACAGAAGACTGGTACCAGTGACCTGAAAATAGAGATAGAAGCACTCATAAGTGTAGTTCAGGAACAAGAGTTAAAGACCAGCTTTATGCAGTGCAGAATAGACAGCCCTTTTGATAGCGAAAATGCATTATGTGTGGTGAGAGGCGTGAAAAGGTATGGCACATTGTTAGCAAATGCCTAATATTCACCAACAATGTGCCTTACCATATGGCACGGCGCGAATTCAAGAGACGCTATGACATTGTGTGAGGAGAGATCTTTTGGGAACCCTGTAGAAATCACGGTCTACAATGTGCAAAGACGTGGTATGAGCAAACGCTAGAAGGGGTCACCAGAAGAAAATTCTAACTGAGCTTCACCTGCAAGGTCATGTGCTGGTATAACATTTTTGATAAAAATATAAATCATCTCATTTACATGGATGATTTAAAGCTTTTTGCAAAAAATGAGCAACAACTCAAGGGCTTACTAGCGATAGTCAAACAATTCAGTGACGACATCAGAATGCAATTCGGCCTCGATAAATGTGCAAAAGCTACCTTTATCAAAGGAAAAATGACAGAAACATCTAACGTTAACCTTGACCAGCAGAATGTCATAAAAGAACTAGACGCAGCGGAGAGCTACAAGTACCTAGGGGTAATTGAAGGGAACGGAGTAAGGCATTCAGAGATGAAGGAAAGGATCAGGAGAGAATGTTATCGAAGAGTGAGAGCAATACTCAAGACAGAGCTGAATGCAAGAAACAGGATCGAAGCGATCAATGCATTAGCCATACCAGTCGTGACTTACAGGTTCAATATCGTTAACTGGTCAATTACTGAAATATGTCAGCTCGACAGAAAAATACGAAAACTATTGACAATGCATAGAATGCACCATCCTAAGGCAGATACAGAACGACCTTATCTGCCAAGAAAAGAGGGAGGCCGTGGTCTTTTGCAACTGGCAATAACAATGAAGATTGCTACAATTGGCCTAGACACCTACCTGAAAAACTCTGAGGACTGGATGTTAAAACTTGTCTCAAAACATGAAAACAAGAAAGCATCATACTCAGTAACAAAACAGGCAAAGG
Organism: Octopus sinensis; assembly: GCF_006345805.1. Taxonomy (NCBI): domain Eukaryota; kingdom Metazoa; phylum Mollusca; class Cephalopoda; order Octopoda; family Octopodidae; genus Octopus; species Octopus sinensis. The sequence goes on along the minus strand of NC_043001.1, from coordinate 95,415,255 downwards.
AATATCTAAGTGAATTCCGAATACAACAAATTTCAGGATTAGAGATAAACATACAAGAAACAAGCACAGAAAAAGCTAGGCGCATGAAAATCCGTGCCAAATCTGCGGCCTTAGATATTCTGAATAATAAATGGCAAGAAAAACCTCTCTATGGCAAATACCCAAAGAGAGCGAATAATGCAGATATTGACAAAGCCCTGACCCATCAATGGTTAATGGCCTCTGACTTAAAATCTGAAACAGAAGGGTTTATCATAGCAGCTCAAGATCAATGCCTACCAACAAGAAACTACCAGGCCAACATATTAAAGAACGGCAGTAGCCCAACATGTCGTGTATGCCGACAACAAAATGAAACCATTGATCATGTTGTCTCCAAATGCAGTCTTCTAGCGCCTACAGAATACCTCAACAGGCATGATAGAGCTGCACAATATATTCACTGGGTAATTTGCAAAAACCTGGATTTGCCCCATGAAAAAAACTGGTGCGAACACAATCCACCTCCAGTGCTTGAAAACTACTACATCTCACACCTCCGGAACTTCACCAATCAAACTGACAGAAAGATAGATGCAAATAGGCCAGACATCATATTAAAAGACTTCAGAAAAAGAACACGCCTCCTCATTGATATGACTGTCCCAATCGATATAAACGTATCTGTCAAGACCTACCAAAAACTGAGCAAATATAAAGATCTTGAAATAGAAATCAGCAAAATGTGGAACCTGAAGACTAAAACAATACCTGTTGTCATAGGTGCCCTGGGAATGATAGCGAAAGGGGATGATTGCTACCTATCGCAGATACCAGGAAACCCCAAAATGGCAGAAATTCAAAAGATAGTGCTCATGGAAACTGCTCATATCCTACGCAAAATACTCTCTATGTAATCCCAAGGTTTAAAACAAACTTTTTTTAAATTTATGTATTAGACATTCACTAGTACAACACCAAGAAAAACCAAATATATGGCACACTAGGCATAACAGCAACGTGAACTTCCAACCTGTTGTCTCTTGAGGTCTCTGGGTGAGACTTGGAGCCAACTTGTACAGACATAAAGCAAAAGTCAAACATAGAATAATAATAATAATGATGATAATAATAATAATAATAATAATAATAATAATAATAATAATACTAATACTACTAATAATAATAATGATAATAATGATAATTTCTGCTATAAACAAATGGCCTGGATGTTGTAGGAGGATGACAGTCGATCACATCGACCCCGGTACCAAACTTGTACTTAATTTATCGACCCTGAATTGATGAAAGGTAAGGTCGACCTCAGCGGACTTTGAACTTACAGACCGAGGCAGACCAAATGCCTCTAAGCATTTCTCCTGACGTGCTAACTATTCTGCCAGCTCGTCGTTGTTAATGATGTATCCTTTTTCCTCTATCAAATTTTAAATATATCAACATGAGTAAGTAAATAAATGCGAAAAAAGGAATATAGTGTTTGAACTCTGTTTCTTTTGCATACAGTCTATTAGTGTATTTTGGGGTCTATTATAATGCTGATTAATTCTATAGGGATTATCTATTACTTTATATTTAAACCTATACGTCCATTATTATTGTCCTGATTAAAATAGCATTACATTCTCCAGGTCATAACGTCTTTTCGTTTGCCATGAATTGTCACAGATAGCGACAATATATGTGTGCCTATGTTGCGAAAGAGACGAGTGATTTAGCTGTTTATACATAAAAATATCTCTGTATGGCGTTTGTTGTAAAATTGTTAAATCTTGATAAATTATAGAAATATGTATAAAACTATATACAATTTATGTAAATGCAATAGGACCTAATGCGATACAGACGTCAACTTTGCATTTCATCGTTTCGGAGTCGATGAAAAAAGTGCCAGTTGTGTATTGGGTTCGGTGTTATCGACTAGCACCCATCACCCCAGATTTTCAAGGCCTTGTACCTAGAGCAGAAATAATTATTTTCAGTCTTCTGACTATATATTACATGCAATTTATAGATATGCTTTCCATGAAATATGTGTTGTATAATGTAATACGTTTCTGATTCAGAACAGTTAAATGCAATACGTTTGTAAGAATGGACATTTAGATTAAATAACTTCCTTAAGAGGAAGTGATGACACAAACGTAGTAAACTTCAGCAACAGACTCTGCATCATATAATTTTCGAAGACGATGATTGCATTTTCGGACAGCTGTTTTTCAGCAAATGATTGCCAGCAGCTGGTGATTTTTGAAATACTTCCTCGTTTAAATTAATATTTCTTGAATAATCTAGTTTTGATTTTATAAGATCAAAGCATTAGTTGAATATCGTTGCTTTTCGGGTCTCTGAATTCTTAAATTCTTTAGGCTCTTGACAAAGATTACCGCTTTCTATTTGCCCCTTAATTAACCACACACAATCCTCATAGACATATATATATATATATATATATATATATATATATATATATATATATATATATATATATATATATATATTATATATATATATATCACGTGACCGACCAGACCATCAGATGTTGTTACACATCGCTGGTCACAATGCGTTCGCATTGTTTTAGCCTTCGAATGACGTCACTCCGCTGGCTAAGCGAGAAGGCCAACAGAAGGTAGAGTGGTAGAAAGAGTGGTGAAATAGTGCAGCAGGGATCACCACCCCCTGCCGGAGCCTCGTGGAGCTTTTAGGTGTTTTCGCTCAATAAACACTCACAACGCCCGGTCTGGGAATCAAAACCGCGATCCTACGACCACGAGTCCGCTGCCCTAACCCCAGGGCCATTGCGCCTCCATATATATATATATAAAGTTAATCCAAACAAGGAAACACAAAAAACAAAAAAAACACAACAACGCAAGGACGTGGAACAAATAAAGTATTATTGGACGCTCAGGAAAGAAGGGAAGAAGGAGGATTTAACGTTTCGAGCGGAGCTCTTCGTCGGAAACATAGGAGAAGGAAAGATCTCGAGAAGGGAATACAGAGGAAAAGAAAATCGCCAACGGTACTCACAAGATCACACACACACATATATATATATATATATAATATATATATATAGAGAGAGAGAGAGAGAGAGAGAAGAGAGAGAGAGAGAGAGAAGAGAGAGAGAGAGAGAGAGAGAAACATATACGAATATATACATGAAAAATTAAGAGACAAGCTTTAGAAAGAATATTTACATAGTATTCAAATACAGGGGCACTTACCTTGTTACTGCCTGGCTCTTTCTCTCTTGTTTAATCTTGTGGGTTCGAGTTCGTTGCGTAATACATATATATATATATATATAAAATATACATATATATTATATATATATATATAAAATATACATATATATATATATAATATATATATATATATATATATATATATATATATATACGTGTGTGTGTGTGTGCGTGTGAGTGTATTTATATAGTATACACATAGTGCCTCTTGATTGCTGTAGGAGATTATACTTAGCTGCTCAAAAGAGGAGCGTTAGTTGGGTAACCTGGACCGATATTCTTTGGATATTAGACTGATGTAGTTACATATTTAGTTTTATGAATATAACATACCGCATATTGTAATATTGTATATACGAATTCACAGGTTGCGTAAGGGCGTAATGAGAAAAACATGTCCGAGATTTCAGTGACCAGGGATGATAAAATATTGCGCTAAAATGCGCACGAAGAATATGCCCTAGGTCCTGGAATCTATATATAAAATATATGTGCAGTATTAAGCGATTTTGTGGCTTTTAGCTGATATACCCTTTACTCTTTTTATTCTTTTACCAGTTTCAGTCATTTGACTGTGACCATGCTGGAGCACCGCCTTTAGTCGAGCAAATCGACTCCAGGACTTATTGTTTGGATGCCTAGTACTTATTCTATAGGGTGCTTTTGCCGAAACGCCAAGTTACGAGTCGCAACTTATCTATACGTAGTTTAGAAAGAATATCAGTGATAAGAAAACGCTCTATGGATTTTCTCTTCTGATAAATATACTTTTTGCTTCTTTTTCAACAGATATTTCACGTCGCTCTTTCATTTATCCTCACACAGTTTGTCAAGTGTTATTCGTTTTTACTGTTATAATCACTTCTCCTAAAAAATGTAATTGTGCTCACTCAGCAAACGGTGGTAATGTTTTGTTGCTGTAGATATTACACATTTGTACTTTAACTGAGTATTCAACAAATTTCACAATCCAATTAAGATCAAGTGGGCAATTACCATGATTGGCATAATGGTGCGAATTGTTGGAATTTAATTTGAGATAATTCCGTTAGCTAACCGTTTAACAATGTCACTTCTGATGGAATGCGGGAAGATCCCGCATGCTGAATATCCATTAGAATATTTCTCTTAAATATTTTATGTTTTCTGTTTTCGCTGGAAAATGATGAGAGATTTAATTAAAGAAGTCATTTGCAATGTAATATTTCAAATTTGAACGGTGAATTATGTCGTGTACTTCTGTGCTTGTTTACTTAAATTACTGCGATGCGCTTCAAAGCTATGTTATCATGAATTCAATACGATGGTAAACAGAGACTACGAATGGAGGTGAAGTTATGTAAAATGTCATATTCATGGTGGGGATATGTTACTTATCACGATTTTATTAAACCATGACACTGCTCAACGTTTTGCGAATCGAAACTTCATCGATGCGAACTTCACTAAAATAATTATAGGTAGGTAAACGACAGCGTGTATACATTTAACTTGCAAAACAGCGTCAGTGTTTTAGCAAATAGAATTTAACAGATGTTTGCTGAGTTATAATTTGTGATATGAAAAGCCCATCACTTTTGTAAATTGAGTAAACCCTCAAAACTGAAATGAACACCATGGTTGCATTGGAATTTCTTCACATGGTGGTGTAGATCCCGAAACATAAACAAGTTTAGAGTACCAGTTACGCACTGGGGTCGATGTAATCGACATAATCCCTTTGTCTGTCCTTGCTTGTCCCCTCTATGTTTAGCCCCTTGTGGGCAGTAAAGAAATAAGAATATTAAAAGCATCTGTCTCAAGTGGTTTTCTAATAGTGTAGAATAATGGACCATACGATATTCTGAAACCTAATATTGTTTAGTGATATAGATTATTTGAATTACTCTGTTTGTTTTACACTTCTTTGTGCATGTGTATGAATGGCATTTTACTTTGATACTATAATGCCTTAACTGTGCATTGTTGAGAGTTGCGTGAATATTGCTAGAGTCCACAATTCAGTTTGACGACTGTTACTATCGTTCTTATGTTTTTCCAATGCACAGAGTTACTATTCGTTATGTTTTCTCGTGGATAAATTTATTCTAACCTCATTGTGTAGGTTAGGTATATTTTGAATGACTTCGTGGTAAACATTCATATGTTTTGATTTTTTAACGAAAAATATTTTTTTCCTACTCGTCCATACATTGTCAAATAATCTTATGATTTGACATATAGAACATAAGTATGAAAAATGTATAGCATATATTCTTAGTTTTTTCTGCATCATTATATATCACTATCTCCGACAACTGTACAACCTCGCAAGCATTTTATTTCCTTTTACTTCAGTTATCTTATCACAGTACATACATACGAGTAAATGTAAACAGACTTACAAGCAAAAAACACTAATACAAACACATTGTATTTACATCAGAACACAAGGAAACATTGTATTTCACAAATATCCTAATCATAGTTACGAATATATTTATTCTAAAGTCACTGTAAAATATCAGTAAATATGTACTACAAAATATTACTACATATGTTTTAAGTGGGGTATTCTATCGTTACTGATCACTCTGCACCATACTTTAATTGCTACTATTGATTAAGCTTTTCTTATTCAAATTAGATGTCTATATACAGAACACGCATACTTGTGCTATTATTGTTTCGCCCAAGGTCATTTATAATGGGAGTGACTTACTAATATTTGTTTCACATTTGTATTTGCATATTGAAAAGAATATGTTAAAGATATGTATTGATATGTCCTGACCTTTGTTGTAGCAACATGTATTCTGTATGTCATAGATACTTTCTCCAACAAAGAAAGAAATGTATTCAGGATGTTTTAGCGGTGTGCCTTATTTCAAATACGGTGTTCGTATTGTATAACTGTTTAACTGTTTAACTGTTTCCATTAGACAATGACTTATAATAAAGTATACAAGGAAGAGTAGCAATGAATTTGGCATTGACATATTGCTAAATTTAAACACTTCGCATATAATGATAGAATTAAATAAAGTGCAGTACATGATAATTAGTGGAAGCGAAATGGTCCAGTGGTTAGGGCAGCGGACTCGCGGTCGTAAGGTTGCAGTTTTGATTCCCAGATCGGGCATGAGCGAAAACACCTAAAAGCTCCACGA
>NC_043001.1:95383858-95403858 GCF_006345805.1 Octopus sinensis | reverse complement strand
TCATCACTGCCACCACCATCATCATCATCATCATCATCATCATCCAATCATACCTGCCACCCTCGCCGTCGTTGTCATCATCGTCTTCATAATCTTCATCGTCATCATCATCATTATCACCACCACCACCACCACCACCACCATCATCATCATAATCATCATCATCCTCATTCATTAATGCCTGCCACCGTCGCTGTCGTCGTCGTCGTCAAAATCTTCGTAATTTCATTGCCATCAACATCATCATCATCATCATCACTACTACCACTACGACCACTGCTACCAGCGACAGCCAAGGAATCTTTAGACATTTACTGCAAAAAATATACATATACATATCATTAGAGACTTCCCTCCACTCCAAACTTCATGGAAAATTGTTTAAATAAATTATAAAATTACATTGAAATATTTGTAATATTCCTGCTTCTATTCCTACTATTGCTTTAGATATTGTTGTTGTTGCTGATGTTATCGCTGTAAATCATTTTGCTGTTAACCGTTATCAGTATAGTTAGCAGTAGTCAGTAATATCAATATTATTTGTGGAGTGGATGGCTACGCTTGTAGTAGGAAATCAATCGATCGCCTAAGACAAAATCCAATAACAAGGCGGATTCACATTTCAATGAGTGAAAATGATAAAAACAAGGAGAGTAAGCTCTGCATTCAGAATTCTCAATGCTATCCGTTAGGTGCTGAATAATGTGCGTTCCTTTTATGCAGTGAACAGTTTATTAGCCAAAAAAGTTAACAACCACTCGCAACACTAATTTACGATATACCAATAACATTTTCAATAGCTACCTAGCATGATTTCTGACACCGAAGTGTGTAATATCGATTTTTCCTTCGTAATCGAATTAGATTTACTACTTTGCATTTGATCGATAAAGAACATGTGACTTAATAACAGCTGGCATCATTGGCCTCTGATGGACATACACGGATTGACATACATTTAGAAATTCTACAACCATACTTTCATATAATCCCATTACACACACAAACATATACATATAGACATAAACACACAAACGCACTCAAACACATAGACACGCCACACACACACACGCACACATGCGCAGACATGGTCATTTGCATAAATATACTTATAATCAGACAGGCATACACATGCGCACAAACTCAGATTTATATAAGCATAAATACAACATTAACACACTACGTTTACACACAACACATTTTGGTGAAAATAATTTAATAAATCGATCAACTCTAACACAAACAAACTATAAACGCTTAATCTAATGTAGATACAAAAGCTACGCCATGCTAGTGAAGGAAAATTCTGGAATAAAATAGACCCAATTAAAAATCTGTATCTTTAATAATAAACATAAAACTTCTGCGCATATATAAACAGAGGTACGCTCTTGCAAAAATATGTATATATATCTAATTGTATATATATATATATATAGACACACACACACACACATTCACACGTGCACACACGCACACACGCACACACGCACAAACACATATACATACCTATTTCTTTATTACCCACAAGGGGCTAAACACAGAGGGGACAAACAAGGACAGACATAGGTATGAAGTCAATTACATCGACCCCAGTGCGTAACTGGTACTTAATTTATCGACCCCGAAAGGGTGAAAGGCAAAGTCGACCTCGGCGGAATTTGAACTCACAACGTAATGCAGACGAAATACCGCTAAGCATTTCGCCCGGCGTGCTAACGTTTCTGCCAGCTCGCCGCCTTCAAACACATATACATACCAGTGTGTGTGTGCACATGTGTGTACATGTGTGTGTGTGTTTGTGCATGTGTATGCGTCCCAAATTCTTGACAAACCTTTCAGAAACTGCCCTGCGGGATGCGATCATATGCCTTATGCAGACTGCAAAGCAATGGAATAGCTCTTTATGGTATTTCCAGTATTTTCTTGAGTCCCTATTGTAAAATAATTATCTGTTTGGTTTTGCAGTGTTCAGGAGGGAAAGCATATTGTTCATCAATTAGCTTCGAGAATTCTGTAGATCGCTTTCCTAGAATCCCATCATAAATTTTCTACCGAATTCAATCAAGAAGGCGCTTCCTATATTATCAAAACCCTCACCTTTGTTTTCTTTTTTTAAAAATCGTGAGTATCTCCCTTGGTTTCCATTGCTTAACGTGTTCCCATAGGTCCAAACCTTAAGGTATACATGAGTTAGCAAGTTAATACCTTCTCAGTTTCTCACGTTTAACATGTGAACTAGAATGCCTGCCTCTCCAGCAGCCCTTTGCACTACAGATCTTCAATCGCTGTGACGTTAGTCTTCAACGGTAAATATACGAAGGAAGCCGTCATACGCCGGTACGAAAATTTATGTTCGAGTAACGGTGCTTAATCGAAAACTTGCAACCAGGGTGTATAAACTTAATTGACATGGGCAACCGTTCAGTAATTCGTCTCCCATACGATGGTTATAGGATCGCTTAGGTAATATTTGCAGATGATATGTTGCTACATGCCTCATCGGAATGTATCTACCAGCATACACTAAATGGATTCAGTGGCGAATGCTGCAAAGAAGAAATGAGAATTAGTCTGGGAAACACTGTCACATTGGTTCCCTCAACAAACTGTTCAAAGTGAACTCTACATAGTAGTAGAACATCAATGAGAGATGTTAAATATAATTATATATCGGCCGAATTTTTCATTGATGACGGACGGGACACTCGATTGCTTGCTAGGATTGCCGGATTGCGTGTAACAGCCCCAGCTATCGAATATCAAAAACGGATAGGTTGGTAAAACAATGCCGTATTCGATATTTTCCTTTTGGATTTCGTACTAGATAACAGTACGATCACGAATAAAAGGTACCTAATTGGGTTTTTTTCCGGAGTATATCCTGTGTAACCTCAGTCGACGCGTGGCGTAACATATGGTCAGTTAGCCTCGCAAACTACCTGTACCTTCACCTCATTATCACCAACATAGGTTAGATAGTGACCCCCTTCGGTCATGAATGACCATGGGATTGCACCTAGAAAGTTACCCTCCGAGGCACAAGTCTGGGCAAGGTTGTTTATGGAAGACCAGCAATCGCCCATGCATACCAGACTCCCCTCTGCACGCCACCGATGTTATCCAAGGGAAAGGCAAAGGCCGATACAGCTTGGCACCAGTGATGTCGCAACTCCTTTATTAACGTGCAAGTGGTCGAGCATTTCAGAGACACGTGTACTCTTAACGTAGTTTTCTGAGAGATTCTCGCTGAATCTCTTTCTGAGAGATTCAGCGAGACAGTGTGTGATAAGGCCAGCCCTTTGAAATATGGGTACAACAGAAACAGGAAGAAAGAGTGAGTGAACGTTGTGGTGAAAGAGTACAGCAAGGTTCACGACCACCCTCACCCGGAGACGCGTGGAGCTTTTGGTGTTTTTGCTCAATAAACACTTACAATGCCCGGTCTGAGAATCGAAACCGCAATGCCACGACCGCGAATCCGCTGCCATAACCAATGGGCCATTGCGCCTCCACCAACAGAGGTTTGATATTACGAGTATATAATTAGTATGTGGCAGTACATAATCCAAAAATGGATAGTTTAAGTGGAAACAAAGTGCAGGAATACTAATGTAGACCAAGGACGAGGGCGGTGGATAATATAAATGGTTTCAGTTGGCCACGCTTGGAATTACTGCTGGTTGTTTTTATGGCGGCTGCTTCTGACGGAAATATATGGAAAATGTAACTGATGATTCTACCCTCACGACTTGCCAAGGGATACTGGGTGAGTGATATAATGTTTGTGTAGATATAAGCTCATTCCCTCCATCAGATCGACATTACTTGTAAAGGTGTCACATGTCAGATGTCGAAATGATCGCATCGCAACGTGAAATGAAGTGCTTTGCTCAAAAACACAACACAACGCCCGGTCTGGGAATCAAACCCACGATCTTGCAATCGTGAGTGCAACACCCTAACCACTAAGTCATTCTTAGTATATATAACAAAAGAGTGGGCGTATCTCCACGCAAGAAAAATATAAGAAAATGTGTTGTTGAAAACGTACCTGAATTTGTTTTAAAATAAATTTAGTTACATGCATACCTAAGTAGTTTCAACAATATTTTAAGTTTATCAATGGTAAAAATTTTAACTTCAAGCAGAAAAATAAATTTGAAATATTCATTGTTTACAACAAGTTTAAAAGATTTGATGCTTACAAGATTCAATAATATCAAATATGATTTAAATGTCCATAACATTCGATGATATAAAAAAAAATGTGGATCATCTTGTTTAAATGCACAAACTTTAATAATTGTAGAAGTGATCTATCAGAAATGTGGATCAGCAAAGGGTCGGTCATACTGAGACAAGATTCAATATCAAATATGATTTAAATGTCCATAACATTCGATGATATAAAAAAAAGTGGATCATCTTGTTTAAATGCACAAACTTTATCAGAAATGTGGATCAGCAAAGGGTCGGTCATACTGAGACAAGATTCAATAATATCAAATGAGATTTAGATGTTCACAACTTCTAATAGAAGTGATCAATTAGAAATGTGGGTCACCAAATGTTCAGTCATACTGAGTTAAGAGAGAGATCCGTGAACGGATCTGATTTTTGATTTGTTAAATTACTGAAGACATCTTATTTTTCTGGAGGTCAATTTTGTCGTTCTGCCTGGTTGACTTCCATGTGGGGATCGGTCCTCAGCCGTTCCAGTTGGTTGATTCTATTAGAGGATTATATTGTAGTATTTACTGAAATTCAGTTTTGATAGGAGGTAAAATTTCATTGGTCTAGAGTCAGGTGACGTCACAATACGAGTTAGACATATTTATACGCTTAGATATGATTGTACAAATCAATATACTTATAGATATATATATATACGTGTACATAAAATTGTGTACGCATGCATACCGTCATCTATTTTCACGACCCGATTTAAGTTCCACATCCAACGTAGGAGCCATTTGTGTTCTTGTGTTCTTATCTTATATATAAACATCTTTCTTATATTTCCGGCTTTCATCTATTGACGTGATCTCCTGCCTTGGAAGTCTACTTGATCTGATGTAATTTTTATCAAGCCCGGAGGACATTATACCATGCACGCTTGATTTTTAATTTGTATAATTTTACGGGTAAAATTCCCATCTTAGTGTTACTTGATGGATGTCAAAACAAAATATTTTTTACACTCAGACAAGAAGCTTCTTAAAATATGAATCTACACATATATTACACGCATCTCGCTCTCACTCGTATATGTATGTATGTATGTATGTATGTATGTATGTATGTTTTTATGTATGTATGTATGTATGTATGTATGTATGTATGTTGTATGTATATATATATATATATATATATATATGTGTGTGTGTGTGTGTGTAATGTGCGTACAGATTTGCATGTACATATATATATATATATATATATATATATATATATATATATATATATATATATATATATATATATATATATATGTGTGTGTGTGTGTGTGTGTGTGTGTAATATGTGTACAGATTTCCGTGTACGTATATATATATAGATATAGATATATAGATATAGATATAGATGTAGATATATATATATAATCAAAATAAGCAGCAAGGATATCCAGAAGTAATGCAGTACGACCGTTTCCTGCGACTCCATTTAATAGAACAATGCAGTCATTTCATTACATCAATTTAAAATATAGAGCAATCTTCAGCTGCACAGTAAAACATGTTCTTTGTCTATCTCCTTACCCTCTCGGAGATTTTGGGTAAAATTATACTAATATGTTCTTCTAATTTAATTTGTGCAGCTGAAGATTGCAACTGTCCTCTATTATAGATTTGGGGCGACCAAAATCTTATGAGTGGATTTGGTAGATAGAAACTTAAAGAATCCCTCATATATGTATGTGTGTGTGCCTGTATTTGTGTGTCTCTGCATTTCTCCCGACCATCGCTTAACATACCAAATATTTACGTATATAAATATATAAATACAGAAATTATAGTAGATATAACACAAAAATACGATATATATATATATATATATATATATATATATATATATATAGATGTGTGTGTGTGTATGTGTGTGTGTGTGTGTGTGTGTGTGTGTGTTTGTGCTTCGAGACACATGCATTCAGCATTTCGTAGAAGTATATATACTTAAAATGCAACAGGGCAATATAATACGCATAGATACACTGTGGAAAGTCAACATCAAATAGAATGCCTTAGTATTCAATTACATGTTTATTAAATCTATATACCATCGATAATCGATTGATTCCCTGCCTTCCAACTACATAATCCTCTTACCAGCATATGTTTGCCTAAGTAGTGTTATGTGACTCATATACCATGGGAGATGTTTCCATGGATTTCATACTTATAATTGAGTTTAGTTAACATAACCTATTTTCAAAATTGCTGAAGCTATTTCTAATACAATTTAATAAGTAAGCACTATTTTATATGTCCATATTAAAACAGGAAAAGATATAGTGAGAAATCGAGAGGAGGAAGGAGAGAGATAGAGATAGAGAGAGAGACAGACAGACAGACAGAGGTAGATATATAGACTTAAAACAGCAACAACAAAATATATTTCAGATTTGAAAGGATTCCTACTAACAACACCTCGCCAAATATAATCCTTGACTGAATTATTCATCTCGTACATAATTGTAAAACCTCAGAATGGCAGCGGAGGAGAACTGAGAAAGTGTGATATTCGTAAATTTTCAAATGATATTACTAAGTGAATGAATACGAGAAACAAGAGGGAATATACAGCTGCTTACAGATTCATATAATATTTAGCTTCTATTCTCTTCAGACCTTTGATGAAGCAAAATATTTGTGTGTGTAAACATCTGAGTGACTAGCTCATAGCTAATTTACGTTAGGTATATTTGAATGGCCTAAATGTACGCTTGATTAAATTAGTAAATCCTCCACAAACTTGTTCCTCCTGATAATTTCCTGTTCAATATACTCCTGCTAAGGACGATGTGTATCTCGCATTAGCTTAGTAATAACTAAGATTGTATTATAAACATATTTATACACATTTTGGGCTTTATATTTCGTTTACATATTTTGGGATGTCTAGGCTTATACAGAGTATGGACAGAAATTATTCTCTTTTGAATTTTTTAAACATAATGTAATTCATAGAAATAAATTCAAACTATAATAAATTTAGCATTGAATCTTAACTGTTTTGCACTTGAATAACTATACCTTTTTAATGTCTCAGGCTTCCACGGATTGTTTAGGTAGGGAAGACAGTATCTAGTTGTTACATTTTTAAAATTTTAAATTTTTTATTTTGCCTTACCACCCATATAATGAACACAGCTGAAATTTCTTTTCAGATTTATTTGTAAAACATCTCTATTTTTATCACCAGCAAAAGACAGAAATCAAATAACATTAATTATACAGGTTTTAATTAATGAGGTGGTGTCAGTTGTAACGATGTTACCCGAGTGCGGCTTGCGTTCTGACACTTACTGGAGTACATTGTTACAACTGTTGATAACTCGGAATTATGTTAACAAACAAGTTTGAGATGCTTACGTCTCCTGCTTTTTTCATCTAGGGAGTATTATTTTAATTAATTAACTATGCTTTGAAACACTTCATATCCTAACTGTGATTCTGAGAGTCCTCATCAACTAATTTCCCCTTGTGACATGTGCCATCTAGTCGGAATCGTCCTCCATTAAATTCTCACCACTGAGATCACACAGAAAATCTTGTCGTCCATCGGTACACTCAGTGTGTGCCTACTCTTTACAGATCATGCATTGCACCAATTCTTCACCTGGAAGGGAGTTGGAATACCAATCTGAGCAGACAAGACATTTCCAATCGGCGAATTGCTTGCTGCGAGGCTGCTTTCCTTTGTCTTTATCTATTTTAGTGGACTTTCCCTTCCCCTTTGTTGCCTTTTCTGTACCAGTTGCCTTCTTCGTTTTGTACTTCCATTCGTTTATTTTATCTACTATGAGCTGTTTTATGGGGGTTAGGATTAGAATCGCTGTTTGGCACCTCTTGCAACTTCCATGACCTCCACGTGTCTTCCTGGGGGAAGACTCCCTTAATGGGCGCTACATCTGTGGGCTTGAAAGACCACCAGCAAGAAAACCTGAGCCTGGTGTGTGTTGGTGCGTCGGACTGTCTTGACGTTCATTGACCTGGTCACCTAGTTGAACATCTGACAGGTCGTCTGGCTACAACTTAGGCTGGTTATCTGCCAGGCTGCACGTCAGGATGGTCGTTTGGCTGCACTTCAGACTAGTATTCACCTTGTTTTGGAGTAGGACGGTGTGTGGCGTAACTTGGAAGAAATTCGTCATCAATAAAGATATTCCTGTTAAAGGGCCAGATGCTACTGACTTTAAATCCTTTCTGGATTTTGACTGGTGTGCACGCATATGGAAGGGATTCCTTCAAGACGGCCGGCATGTCGTAAATGATCATCGTTTTACCTGGGTGCGACTTCATTCATCCATCACACTTCATCCACCCATCACAAGAGATATGGGAGTTGTGGTTGTCAAGTAGTAACAGGACAGGATTCTCTTTGATGCAACGAGTGTGCTTCATGAAGTGTTCCAAAAATTTAAGAAAATCTGCCTCCTTCATCCATTCACTTGGATTTGCTGATCCACAGCAACCTGTTGGCCCATTAGCAATGAAGTATTCACGAAAGTGGCCTCTAGGTAACACAAGCATTGGCGGTGTTGCATAACCGCTGGCATTTACTGCAAGGCAGACTGTCACCAAGATCCCTCTCTCAGCTGAATTCATCGCTTCTATTTGTTTCACTCCTTTCTCTGCCACAATTCGATCTGGTCGTTGCATAGTAGTGACACCCGTCTCCTCAAGGTTGTAGATATCATGGCTCTAAAACTTGTAGCGGTAAAGCACTTCTGTCAGATTATCGAAAACCTTGTCCACGTTAGTCCTCTTGAAGCTTGTTGCCTTTCTCAGACTTGTGGCTTCTGGGGTTCGGATGGCGTTCTAGGTGTGTTAAACTGAAATAGAAGGGGTATGTTGTTTCATGACTGAGGTAAGATGATACGCTGTAAAAATTAACCCCGTATTCCCTTTTCCGATTCACAAAATGTATGCAGCAGTCCTTCAGACTTCTAAAGCTCTGTATAATAACTCGGAAATTTGGGCCTCTAACCAGGCCTTTTCCGATACTTTTAACGTCAGGATATTTTTACCACGTCCTAGTATTGTGTCGTAGTTCTCAAACATTTCATTATATTTCAAGTTGATTGGTCGGAGGTATCTCATAAAAGCCTTGAAAAATTTCCTTCTCGAACGAAAAATACTACCTAATTATTGAACTCAAATCTCGTTATATCCTTATAGTAACACAAGCAATAGCCAAAAAGAAATTAGTTGAGAATTTACTGATCTTGTAGAAATCAAGATCTAAGGAAGAATAGAAAATATACAAATAGTTTGTGTCATCCAGTGGCATGATAACAACAGATTATTGTATGAATCTGATAATTATATACATAGGGAATACTGCATTGTTTTATTCTTTAACAATGTATCGTTGTTACAATGCAATGTAAAATCTTGATGAGAAGCAACGGTTATATTAAGTATAACGTTTTCAATGAATGTTTAAGTATAGCAGATTGAGTCATCCTATCACATTATAGGCTGAGAGTGGAATAAATACACTAGCGCTTAAAGTATATGCTTGAGAGCAATACAGCATTTATAGAACATGACTAAGACCCCAGGCGTGTGACACCCCCGAACAAATGTTCAGTGAATGCATGCCTTAAGACAGCCCCAGTTACACATGTGAGTGTTTACATTGAATCTCCAATCATATCCTGCTGCCTAAAGAAGTGATCATATCCGATATAAATATAAATTTCTGTTGTTCAAAACAGAAACTGAGAAAAACAGGATAACAATATTTGGAAGGACTCATGGCTGAGCTTAGCCTAAATAATAAAGGCGATTTTCTCACAAGTTTCACCTTACACGAAACAAGTAACACGAACCAACGTCATTAAATATTTGAAGACATGTTTGTTGACGTAATAGTGATACTTCAAACACAACATTCCCTTTGTAAAATCCTAAAGAATTTAAGATAACATGACCAAATAATGTTCTATATTTATAAGCCGTAAGGCGGTGTGATAGAATTTAATGTGTGATGGTAACATACAAAAATCAAATACGTTATCGAATATACTCAGATGCTCTCTTCGAATTGATGGTTCTGCTCCAATAAGACTTGCTGTTGTGCATCATATTATCACAAAATGAATGAGAAATTGAAGAAATATATTTGCTTTGGTTTGTATTGCATATCTGAGCTTCTTTAAAGATTTCTCCGATAACTTTACATGTCATGAATATTTTCACAGGTTTATGATTTTACATTTGATGAAAGGAAAGAAAGGATGAGTGATGAATTTCAATAAATCACCAATACATGTGGTACTTAGTAGTTATCCAACGCATGTTCTTTTCTCGCAAAAAATGCAAAATTATTCACCAAGTTAAACTTCTTCTACATTTATCCTATAGTTAATATATGTAAATATATAATCGAAATCAATGTATATTACATGGAAATTTCAAACAATCAATAAGATACACTCATTAATGAAGCGTAAAATATGCAGTTTTAGAGATTGTTTTGAAATTCGAGAGCAGTGTAAGTAGTGCTGTAATAATGTAACACAATGCATTTTAAGTATTCATTTTGAATTCATGTCCTATGCACACTGATAATGAATCTCAAAAGCCAGAACTAATAAACACGCACACACACACACACACACAAGAAAACAAAACACACCCACACACAAGAAAAGATACACACACAGGCACATACACACACAGACAAAAATATATCTATACATATACAAATCTAAAGAAAAGAAAACGAAAACAAGTGAGGGGATAATAATGCTCTTCCCGAGCATTGGTTTGACGCTCGGGAAGAACGGAAAATATTTTAATTTATCGAGCCTACGTTTTTCATCAGAAACTTTTGAGAAGTGAAAATGGAGAGAGAACGAAAATCAACCAGAGAGCAATAATACGTAGGGATTAACGTTTCAACATATATATATATATATATGCTATTACTGGACGTATGCATTCGATGAACACGTACTGTGTTTAAAACCAATAATATGATATAGAATATAGTCCTTGGTCTAGGCTCCCTGGAGACAGTATTTCGTAAAAGAAGAGTCAACGTTTACCCTGAGCGTCGTGAAAGGCAACTCAATGACGTTGAGGTAGAATTTAAAATTCCACTCCATATAAAAAACTCCCAAATAATGGTTACCCAAACCGACTCATCCTCTTCTCTCCTCTAAGAAGATATGTGAACTTCGTATATGAGAAAGCCTTGAAGGACAGGTTAGGTTAGTGGTTTCTGATCTGGTGGGATGCAAAGGTGTCATATGCCATAAGTAGGGAGAATACCAACATATAAGGAATGTAGCATCGTGCTGCACATACCTCCAACTCACCTTCATATCTACCTTTAATTACATTTCCCTAAAAGAAGTTTACTAATGTCTAAGACATGATTTTGAAGTCTCTTCCAATATCGGATTTGTGTTCTGAATATTGTGGGTCTTCATATAAGGACGCAGAGATATTAGTTGGATAACTTACTTAGTTGGTGCTGGCGACTTGGTTTGCTAGATGTCAAAATTTTCTCATTTTTTGTAAGATATTTCACATATATAATTAAATATTTTCATTATAACGGTATATTTTTGTCGTCTTCTTTTCAAACATAAAGGAAAAACAGAAGTAGGTTTTCATTTAAACAAAGAAAATACTATAATTTTGAGTGTTATTACTGAATTTTCCCATCTCTCTTTCTACTGGTGTCTCTCTATTTCACTAAAAGGTCTTCTCTTCCTCTGTCTCTCTCTCTCTCTCTGTATCTATCTATCTATCTATCTATCTATCTATATATATATATATATAATATATATATATATATAATATATATATATATATATATATATATACACATTCATATATACATATATATAAACATGTGCACACATACATATGCATACACACACACACACAACACATATATATATATACATATATATATATATATATACATATATACAATTATATCTAGGCGCCGGAGTGGCTGTGTGGTAAGTAGCTTACTTACTACGCACATGGTTCCGGTTTCAGTCCCACTGTGTGGCATCTTGGGCAAGTGTCTTCTACTATAACCTCCGGTCGACCAAAGCCTGGTGAGTGGATTTGGTAGAGGGAAACTGAAAGAAGACCGTCGTATAAATACATATATATGCGCGTATATATGTGTGTATATGTGTGTGTGTCTCTGTTTGTCTCCCAATATCCCTTGACAAGCAATGCTGCGGTTCGGCAAATAGGAAAGATAGAATAAGTCCGGCTGTCCATTTGTTCGACTGATGGCGTGGCTCCAGTATGGCCGCTGACAAATCTTTAAAAGGAGTAAATAAATATAATTCAATAAATGAAGATAGTTGAAGGAACAACACACGGAATGTGTAGTTTAACGTTCGGGCAGCATCGAAAATTCTTTGATACTGCGAGCCTGCAATATTCCACAAAGGGATTGAGCAGAAAAGAGAAAACAGAGTGATGATAATTTCCAAAAACTTTTCAAATGTTTTCATTAAAATTTTGAAAAACTTTTCAGAAATTTTGGAAATACTTTTGAAATATATTGAATAAAATTTCTAAAAACCTTTTCAAAGATTTTGGTGAAATTTTGAAAAACGTTTCGAAAATTTGGTGTAAATTTTTGAAAAACCTTTCAATGATTTAGATCAAAATTTTGAAAAACATTTCAATGATATTGGTGAAAATTTTGAAAAAGTTTTCAAAGATTTTGTTGTAAAAGCTTACAACGATTTTGATGATAATTTTCTAAAAATTTTTCAAAGGATTTAAGGAAAAATTTGAAAAACTTTTCAAAAATTTTGGTAAAAATTTTGAAAAAACTTTTCAAAGATTTTTATGAAAATTTTCAAAAACTATTCAGATATTTTGATGAAAATTTTGGAAAATTTTTTCAAAGATATTAATGAAAATTTTTTTGAACATTTCTAAAAAAATTTTAAATATTTTGATTAAAATTTTGAAAAAGTTTTCAAAAATGTTGACCAAAATTTTGAAAAACTTTTCAAAGATTTTGATGAAAATTTTAAAAATCTTTTCAGAGATCTTAATGAAAATTTTGAAAACCTTTTCAAAAAGTTTGGTTAAAATTCTGGAAAACCTTTTGATGAAGATTTTGAAAATTCTTCAAAAATTTTGGCGAAAATTTTTCAAAATTTTCCAAAGATTTTGATGAAAATTTTGAAAAAGGTTTCAAAGATTTTGACGAAAATTAAAAAAATTTTTTCAAAGATTTTAATGAAAATTATGGAAAAAGTTTTGTAATAATTTGATGAAAATTTGGAAAAATTTTGAAAAATTTTGGTGAAAATTTTCGAAAAATTTTGAAAGTTTTCAAAGATTTTGACGAAAATTTTACAAATCTTTTCAATGTTTTGATGAAGATTTTGAAAATGTTGATGAAAATTTTGAAAACTTTTCAAAGATTTTGATGAAAATTTTTAAAATCTTTTCGAAGATTTTAATGAAAATTTTGAAAACCTCTTCCAAATCTTTGGTGAAAATTCTGGAAAAACATTTCAAAGGATTTGATGAAAATTTAAAAAAAGGTTGCAAGAGTTTTCGCCAAAATCTTTTCAAAATTTTCCAATAATTGGGGTAAAAATTTTAAAAATCTTTTCAAATATTTTGATAAAAATTTTGAAAAGCTTTTCAAAAATTTTGGTGAAAATTTTGAAAAATTTTCCGAAGATTTTGATGAATTTTTTAAAAAAGTCTTCAAAGATGTTGACGAAAATTTTTAAAATCTTTTTCTAAAATTTTAATGAAAATTTTGGAAAGAAATTTGAAATTATTCGATGAAAATTTTCGAAAAATTTTCAAAAATTTTGTTGAAAATTCAGGAAACACTTTTCTAAGATTTTGTGTAAAAGTTTGTAAACATTTTTTAAATATTCTGATGTAAATTCGAAAAGACGATTAAAAAATTCTGTTGAAAATTTTGGAAAAACTATTTCAACAATGTTGAATATTTCGAAAAAATTTTAAAATATTTTGATGAAAATTTTGAAAAAGTTTTGAAAGATGTTGATTAAAATTTTGAAAAACTTTTCAAAGATTTTGATGAAAATTATACAAATCTTTTCAGCGATTTTAATAATTTTCAAAAAGTTTGTTGAAAATTCTGGAAAAACATTTCAAAGGTTTTGATAATAAATTTGGAAAAAGTTTGCAAACATTTTCGGGAAAATTTTCGAAAAATTTTCCTCAGATTTTGATGAAAATGTTGAAAAACATTTCAAAAATTTTGGTGAAAACTCTGGAAAACCTTTCAAACATTTTGATGAAAATTTTGAAAATTCTTCAAAAATTTTGTCGAAAATTTTGAAAAATTTTACAAAGATTTTGATGAAAATTTTGAAAAAATTTTCAAAGATATTGACGATAATTTTTTAAATATTTTCAAAGATTTCAATGAAAATTTTGGAAAAGTTTTCAAAGATTTTGACGAAAATTTTACAAATCCTTTCAAAGATTTTGATGATAACCTTGAAAAACTTTTCAAAATTTTGTTCAAAATATTGGAAAAAGCATTTCAAAGATTTTGATGAAAATTTTGAAAATCTTTCCAAAATATTTTAAAACATTTTCGAAATTTTCAACAAAATATTGTTGAAAATATCGAAAATGTTTTAAAATATTTTGATGAAAATATTGAAAAAGTTTTCAAAGGTGTTGATTAAAATTTTGAAAATCTTCAAATATTTGGGTGAAAATTTTGGAAAGACATTTCAAAGGTTTTGATGAAAATTTTAAAAATCCTTTTCATAGATTCTAATGAAAATTTCGGAAATGTTTTGATCAAAATTTGTATAAGATTTTTAAAAACTTTTCAAAAACTTGAGGAAAATTTTGAAACCATTTTAAAAACTTTGGTGAAAATTTTGGAAAATCTTTTGAAAGATTTTGATCAAAATTTTGAAATAGTTTTCAAAAATTTTCATGAAAATTTGAAAAAGGTTTCAAAGATTTGGATGAAAATTTTGAAAATCTTTTCAAACATTTTGGTTAAAATTTTGAAAAAACATTTCCAACATTTACATGAATGTTTTGAAAATGATTTCAAAGATTTTAAAAACAATTTTCTAAATCTTTTCAAAATTTTGATAAATAATTTTTAAAACTATTCAAAAATTTTGGTGAAAATTTTGGAAAAACAATTAAAAGATTTTGATGATAATTTTGAAAAAGTTTTCAAAAATTTTGTTGAAAATTTTGGAAATACATTTCCAAGATTTTCATGAGAATTTTGAAAAAGTTTTCAAAGATTTTAACGAAAATTTAAAAAATTTTTTCAAAGATTTTGATGAATATTTTGAAAAACTTTTCATAGATTTTAATGAAAATTTTGGAGAAACACTTGAAATATTTTAATGAAAATTTTAAAAAACATTTCAAAGACTTTGATGAGAATTTTGAGAAACTTTTGAAAAATTTCGGTGAAAATTTTTGAAAATCTTTTTAAGGCTGTTGTGTAAAATGTTTTCAAAATGTTTGATGAATATTTTGAAAACCTTTTCAAAAATTTTGGTGAAAATTTTGGAAAACCTTTTCAAAGATTTTGATTAAAATTTTGAAAAAGTTTTCAAACATTTTGATGAAAATTTTGAAATAGTTTTCAAAGATTTTGATTAAAATTCTGAAAAACTTTTCAAAGATTTTGATTAAAATTCTGAAAAACTTTTCAAAGATTTTGATGAATATTTAAAAAAAATTTTCAAGAACTCTGATGAAAATTTTTTTAAACTTTTCAAAATTTTGATGAAAATTTTGGAAAAACTATTCAAAGCTTTTGAAGAAAATTTTGAAAAAAACTTTTCAAAGATTTTAAAGAAAATTTGGGGAAATCTTTTCAAAGATTTTATTCAAAATTTTGAAAAAGTTTTCAAAGAATTTGATGGAAATTTTGAAAAACTTTTCGAAAATGTATGTGTAAATTCTGAAAAATCTCTTTAAATATTTTGATGAAAATTTTAGAAATATTTTTAAAGGTTTTGATGAAAATTTTCTAAAACTTTTCAGATGTTTTGATCAAAATTTTGATGTAGTTTTCAGAAATTTTGATGAAAATTGGGGAAAAACTTTTCAAAGATTTTGTTGAAAATTTTGAAAATGTTTTCAAAAATTTTGCAGAAAAACTTTTCAAAGGTTTTGATGAAAATTTTGAAAAATTTTTCAAAACTTTTGGTGAAAATTTTGGAAAAAGCTTTCAAAGCTTTTGAAGAAAATTATGGAAAAACTTTTCAAAACGTTTAATGAAAATTTTGTAAAATCTTTTGAAATATTTTGATGAAAATTTTGATAAAAACGTTTTAAAGATTTTGATGCAAATTTTAGAAAACTTTAAAAAAATTTTGAAGAAAATTTTGGAAAAACTTTTCAAATGTTTCGAGGAAAATGGTGCGCACTTTTTTAGCTTCAACATTCCGAAATGACGAATTCGTCCAGAGTTATTGCTAATTTTTAACCCCTCCGTTGAAATACTCTTTCATTCTATAACTTTATACTGATGAAAGTGAATTCTCAGAAAAAATGTTATTGGTTTCAAAGTTGCGATAAAGGCCAACCTTTCGGAGTAGTAGATAAGTCGATTTCATCGACACCGATGCTGAACAGGTGCTTATTTTATCGTTCTTGAAAGTATTAAAGGCAAAGACGAACTTAAGGGAATTTGTATTCAGGGCATAAAACTGGTGAACTGCGCGAAGCGCTTATAACCTTGTTGTAACGATTCTGCTAGATCACCACTTGAGAACTGACGATATTGGGAAGTCACATGAACTAACGATTCCAGAAAATTAATAATAATCTATTACATAGGGTATTTTTCAGCTTGCTTCCATAAAATGCTAGATACAGTTACTTTACAAAATTTTTTTAATGAACGCCAAAATCTCAAAATCTCGTATAACCTAACATATTGTTAAAAAGATATATATTTAGTGGAAACAAAATCTTTTTATACCAAATAATATAGAGAACAGGATCAAAGCCGCCTGAAACATAAATTTTCCGGCAAACTTACCTAAGTAAATTTGAAATTTGACGAAATAAGTTATCAAATAACTAAGTTTACATTAAGTTTTAAATGTTTCTCTATGAACTATTAAGTTGTTCCGAAAATTATGGCGAATTTCAGAAGTAATTTTATTCTGGAAAAATTAACAATAGAAATGTTGTGATTAATCAAAGTATGAACCGTGAATATCTCTGCATCTCTGCCATCTATCAACGAGATTATTTATGGCTCGTTGGTAAAGTAAACTTGTTTGCTTTGATAAGAAACCATTGAAAGTGGATTCCACCTCTAGTTTGGACCTGCAAGTTTCATCATTTAAAATGTGCTTAAATGCTTAAAAAAATGGTAGTCCATGGGTGAAAGTTTAGGAGAATATGGAGGATGATGTAAAATCTCGTATCACAAGTCTGTGAGTTTCTGTAGCGTCATTCTTGCAACATGTAGCTTTGCATTCTTTGCATTATCGTGGAGCAGTATTGGGTCACGCTAATTCCCCAAATGCAGGTTTCATATTTGGCAGGTGACACTGAATTTCATCGGGTTGATTGCAGAAAACCTCTGCTGAAATGCTCTGATTGGCTTCCAGAAAGCTGTAATGGACAACAGTAATTACAGATCACCAGAGAGTCATCGTAATTTTACTGATGCAACATCGGCTTTGGAAAATGTTTTGGGGGGCGCATCACGATCAAATCATTGACCTGAGCGTTTACGCTAATCATAACGGATCCACTTTTCGTCACAAGTGATTATACAGCGAAGAAAAGGATCATTGATCTTTTGAAGGAAGGGCATCGAGCGCACTTCCAAAATGCCGAAAATTTTAATTTTAATTGAGCTCATGCTGTTCCCATTTATCAAGCTTTCTCATTTTACCAGTTTTCTGTATATAGCATGAGACCGTTACATTACCGACACCAAGTGACTGAGACGTTTCTCTGAAATTTCCACGTGGGTTTTGTTCAACAAATGCTTTCAAATCTTCAATGTCAAGACTGCATGGCCGTCTTCTATTTTCATCATCTTGAAATTTCTCATTACTACTACGGAATTCCTGAAACCACCTTTGTACTGTGCGATCACTTTTGGATGCCTTTCTCCACGCTCCGTTGAAATTGGCAGCAGTTTGGGAGGCTTTCTGCCCAAGCTTAACTCATGCAAGAAAAGTAAGCGAAAGTCCTTTTATGTCATTTTAATTATTAAGGGCGCCTACGCTTCAATGATGCTTTCTGTCTGAAATAAGTAGAAAATTATTAAAGAGTATGCATCAGATATTAAGTATGTCGAAATTCACCTGAAACATAATTAAAATAGTATGCTAAAATTGCGTTTCAAATCACAATACTTAGAGCGGCCACTATTTTCGGAACAGCCTAATACAACAGCCCAAAATTTACTGACTTAAGTGACTTGTTATGGCATGGTATATACTATAGTATCAGTTATTAAAACCTATTACATATTGCTACAGATACAGCCTAACTTTATGAGCCAAACTAAAAATACATTAACTTAAAATCCCGTACAATATAAAAGTAAGGGTTTGCCAAAAACTACTTTTCCGACGGCTTTGATACTGTTCTTTTTATTATTTGGTATGTGAAGATTTTGTTTCCAGTAAATATAAGATTTTTAAACAATAGCTGAACAGTTATAAAATATCATTTCTTTTATGCTTTGAATTATTGACACCAGTACGCAAAATTTGCTAGAAGCCTCACCTGCATCGCTCAGAGAGTTTGCAAAGATTTACATCATTTACGTACATTGCAATGCTTCAAAGAAAATTAGAGTACTAAGAGAAACACACACACACATAGATATACACACACGTACATAGAAACATACATGCATACACATTTACACACACACACACGTATATACTTATACCTTTGTACATACATATATATGCATATATTTATCTTTATCTATACACACATAGACACACACGCACAAACACTAGCATATACATATATTTATGTATATTTCATTGTGTAAACAGAAACAGAGGTAGAAACAAATACATAAATTCGTATACAATGTTTGCTCAGTGAAAGCAATATATAACAAGGTATTGCATCCGCTTTAACACCTGCTATGAACAAAATATGATGTTTCTGATATTCTGATAAACGCCCAAGTATGAACAAAAATTTATCTCATCTCACAAACACACAGACACACAAAAACACACGTACACACACACACTTCAAGAAACAAAGAAAGAATAGAAGTAGGATAAATTTCTCTGCATCTGTTTCCGAAGCGATTTTCATTCATGAATAAACGGATTATG
Organism: Octopus sinensis; assembly: GCF_006345805.1. Taxonomy (NCBI): domain Eukaryota; kingdom Metazoa; phylum Mollusca; class Cephalopoda; order Octopoda; family Octopodidae; genus Octopus; species Octopus sinensis. Next base: position 95,384,315 of record NC_043001.1, on the reverse strand, counting down.
TCGTGTGAAAAAGCAGAATATTGCCTGCAGGTGAATTGAAATCTAAAATTTGAATTGGTGAAAATATATTAAGATATGGAATATGGATTGACCCTCTGGTTTCAGCCTATCTCTCCATATATTTATGTGTGTGTCTGTTTGTCAATTAGTGTGCTGATGTGCTGAGTAAAACACTGGCACAATTAGGGCTACCTGGTATTACCTGCAGTTGGGGAATATTTCCTTTGAATCTACTTTGGGAATTGCGTAGTGTTTGATCCGATGTGACACAGACTGCAAGATTGATGCAACATCGTATGATGCACAGCATCCCACCTATAAATGAGAGCTGCAGGATCGGTTGTGACGACAGTCGTACAAAATAAATTTATACCATATCGATCTTCTGTTTACTCAATCAATTTATACGTATATATGTGTGTGTGTGTGCGAGTGTGTGTATGTGTGTGTGCGTGTG
>NC_043001.1:95371358-95378858 GCF_006345805.1 Octopus sinensis | reverse complement strand
TCTGAGATGAGAATGAAACAATATAATTACCTGATCCTCCTGTATTTTGATTAACCCAAAGTGAAGAACTTTTCAGCGCTCCCTCGTACAATTGGGTTTATCCAGGATAACTCGTTGTTATCTGTGAGGATCAAGGTAAAGAGATAAAGGCCAATTTTGAATCTAATTGCTGCAACTTCACTATACTTGGATGCAGCTTGACTAAAGAACTCATTGCTCAGTCTACAGATTTATTTACTTTATTTATTTTATGTTTAATTTTGCAGGATTCAGTGTTTGGACTGTGTCCATGCTAAAATACACACCTTTGTAATTTTGTGATCAATTTATATATGTCCTTCTGTTACCAAAAGGATCTTTATCGAAGAGATAAGCAGTAATGATAATGTGAGACGCAAAATATGGCAGTCGATGTACGTCATTGGTGAACAACGTTTCCTCTCGTGACAACAGTGTGTTAAGAACATATTGAACTTTTGGATGCATTAATATAGACAGGTAAATACGAAAGCTTTGGCATGGATACACTCAATGTGGTGAGATCATTCTAGACATCAATATGTTATAAATAGCAAGGCAGCACGTTGGCCGAATTGTTACTTGGCAGGGTAGAATTCTAAGCGGCATTTCCTTCGTCTTCACTTTCTGAGTTCCAATTTCGCTGAGGTCAGTTTTTCTTTTTATCCATTCAGTATCGACAAAATAAAAACCAGTTGAGTACTGAAGTCGATGCAATCAATATATCCCCTCCTCAGAATTGGCTGAGCTTGTGCCAAAATTTGAAGCCAGTATGTCCAGAGGTACTGAGTTGGCAATTATTTTGTCTTCTCAGCAATCTGGAATATATTTTCTGCCGTCTGATATGGAATATTTGCTTTTGTTCAAAACATGTTCCTTACGGTCATATTTCATTCTTTCACTTTTGTGACGAATATGTGGAATAGTCCTTCAATATCATTACTTATACGAACGCAATTAATAGTTTTCAAGGATCATATATATATATATATATATATATATATATATATATATATATATATATATATATATAATTCAAAATTACCTGATTATATAATTAGGGCTTAGTAAAATAAATTACTTTGCCACATACTGAACTTAGTAGAAATAGCAGCCCCCAAAAAATATTTTTAGCCATTTCTACTACTTAAAGAAAATTTCTCTCAGTTAATGTTTACTCCAGACAGCTCACGAAGGTTTGGAGGTAAATACAGAAAAATATCACAAGTACATAGATCGTTTGAGTACGTCAACGTTTCAAGATTAGCCAAATAAAATCAGCAATTCTATCGTCAGCTCAAAATTTCTTAATTTGGATTTGGAAACACTAAAAAGAAGGAACTTTACCTATCGGCGAACTTGTCGCTTCAGATGAACCAGCTCCGACTGCCAGTGCCAACAAATTCAAAATGCGCAGGCGTAAAATTCTGCACTCCTTTTCCACCCACGTGGTCTATCTAGCAAACAATATATTTTAACCGCGAGAACCGAGGCAGTATGACGGAGAGAAATGGATTATAATATCAACAATTGAGGGTAAAATTAATTAAGCAATTTCACCAAGTGTTCAGTATGTAAAAGGAAATTGATTAATTAATTTTACCCTTAATTGTTGATATATATATATATATATATATATATAATATATATATATATATATATATATGTGTGTGTGTGTGTGTGTGTGTGTGTGTGTATGTGTGTGTGTGTGTATCTGTCCTCGCCGCTACCGCGTGCTAACTTTCCTGTAAGTTAGCGGTTCAGCAGTAGGAGTTGGTTAGAGTTGAAAGCCATGTATTATTAGCTAGTACATCACATTGATTTCTTTTTAATCCCTCATACATTTATCTCCATGCATGCTTTATTTTTCCTCTGTATAAGTTATATATTGATGTTTTCATGCGCGAACGTATTTTTGTTTTTGCCTTCTGAAAAGTTAGTGTCAAAATATCTTCAGTCATGTATTGGAAATTCATATGAAAAAGACGAAATTCAAAATAAGTATGAGATTGATTGCCTGTAACTGTCTGGCTATCTATATATCTATCTATCTATCTATCTATCTATCTATCTATCTATCTATCTATCTATCTATCTATCTATCTATCTATCTATCTATCTATCTATCTATCTATCCGTCTATCTATCTATCTGTCTATCCATCCATCTATCTAACTATCCCTCTCTCCATCCATCTATCTACCTATCTATCTATCCATCTATCTATCTCTTTTTATACACCCGCACACATACATACACACACGTACACACAGACACACACACATATATATATGTATGTATATATGCTGAGATACTCTTCGGTCATAAATGACCATAGGATTGCAGCTAGAGAATTACCCTCCCAGTTAAAAGTCCGGGCAAGTTTGTTTATGGAAGACCAGCAGTCGCCCATGCATACCGGCCTCTCCTCTCCACGCCACCAGCGTTATCCAAGGGAAAAGCAACGGCCGCTACAGCTTGACGCCTGTGACGTCGCAACTCATTTCTACAGCTGAGTGAACTGGAGCAATGTGAAATAAAGTGTCTTGCTCAATAACACAACACGCAACCCGGTCCGGGTTTAGAATTCACAACCTCACGATCGTAAGCTCGACCGCTCTAACCACTGAGCCATGCGCCTTCACTGTGTGTATATATATATAGTTAATCCAAACATGAAAACACAAAGAGAAAACGCAACAATGAGAGAACGTGTAACAAATATAGTATTATTGGACGCTCATGAAGGAAGGGAAGAAGGAGAGTTCAACGCTTCGAACGGAGCTCTTCGTCAGAAACATAGGAAAATGAAAGATCTAGAGAAGGGAAGACGGAGGAAAAAAATCGCCAACGGTACACACGTGGTCACATTTGCAATTGTGGAATTCAAATATATCTTTTAGCTTTCAATTCTATAAGTCAATAGACAGCGGTCACGCTGGAGAAAAATCTTGAAAAAGTTTCAGTTGAACGTATTGAACCCAGTACAGCATATTTTTACGAAGCCTGGTACTTCTTCAATTGTTCTCTTTTCTGATGAGCCGTTAAGATACAGGAAAGTAAGCAAGCGGTAGTGGCGAGGACAGATACATACACACTCACACACACACACACACACACACACACACACACACATATATATATATATATATATATATATATATAGATAAATAAATAGATAGATAGATAGATACATAGATATTGGTAGATAGATAGATAGATAGATAGATATGTATATTTGCTTGACTGTCATATATGTATGTGAGTACATACGAGTTTGTGCGTAACACTTGCGTATGCGTATTTGTGTATGCATGACTATGTGATTGAGTTCGCGGGAGTGCGCGCGCGCGCGTAATGACAGCGAGAGGGCAAAATAAAGGTTAAAATCACTAGAGGCGTGTACGCATTAAACATATGCATAAAAGTTGATGTATGTATATGTATGTATGTTCAGGCAGATATGTGTCTATGTACAGATAAAAGTTTACATACTAACAGACACTAATGAATTATTGATTATAATATATTCCCAAACAAGTTATTTAGGGCGGAAAAAATCAATTTAGGATTAGTTTTATTTTTTACTCTTTCTCTGCACATTTCGTTACTGAATCCCGAAATACTTCTGTTCAGCACGGCTTCTTAACATTGTTTTTGTAAGAAAAATTAAAAAATCAATAAAAATGATTAGTTAACCTTTGTGAACCCTGAAGGCTCGACCTCTGTGAACTTTCTGGACGAGAGGTAATCTCCTCTGAAATATAGCTCTCGCAAACATATGAACCAAAACAATACATTTAAAAATGTGTCGAGTTACGCTCGATCAAAAATGCACAGAAGCATAACCTCGTATATCTAGACGCCTAACGCTTTTCTAAACTGTTATGATATATACGATGTGATTCATATAGTATATCGATAATGATATCGGAACATATACATACAATATGAGAGCGCTTGGTTTAGTGGTTCGAGTACAGCAGTCACGATCGCTAGACTGTCATTTTAATTCCTAGGTCGAGTAGTTCGTTCTGTTCTTACGCAAAACACTTCATCTCACATTGCTCTGCGATCACTTAAGCACTTGTCAAACGATACACAGTGCACCTTTTACTATTTTACTCTTTTTTATTATTTCAGTCATTTGACTGTGGCCATGCTGGAGCACCGCGTTTAGTCCAGCAAATCGACCCCAGGACTTATTCCTTATTAGCCTAGTATTTATTCTATCGGTCTCTTTTGCCGAATGGCTAAGCTACGGGGACGGAAACACAACAGCATCGGTTGTCAAGCGATGTTGGGGGGACAAACACAGACACGCAAACACACACACACACACACACACACACACACACACACATACATATATATATATATATATATATATATATACGACGTACTTCTTTCAGTTTCTGTCTACTAAATCCACTCACAAGGCTTTGGTCGGCCCGAGGGTCCAGTAGAAGACACTTACCCAAGGTGCCACGCAGTGGGACTGATCCCGGAACCATGTGGTTGCTAAGCAAGCTACTTACCACACAACCACTCCTACACCTATTACGATTACTTCTATTGATGGAGAGAGTGAGCGAACGAGCGGCACGAAGATTTGAGCACTATAAAGAAACCACCTGTGCTATTTTACAGGAAATAGTTTCAAAGCATAAGTATAACTATGTTACAACCAACGCAACTATTCCTTGGCAGAATTGCATCTGTACGTCGCACACGTGACAACTGACACTTTTGGAACGTTTATAAACTAAAGTTCTTGGCGAAAGGACACAACGATGCACATTTACAAACACACACACAGGCGCACATACGACGCACGCACATACACACACACATACACACAGATATTTAAAATCATAAAGACAGAAATATACTGTGATAAAATTTATTTCAACATTGAATTGTTCAAAACGAATATCAAATGTTAATATAATTTTTATTATATTGTTTTCCTCTTTATTTGTAATTTTATACACTCCTTACGTTTTTCCTCTTATGTCGCACTTCATATTCTATTTCGTAAAAATGATACATGAAGGAGCTTTTGTTTTACAAGTACGACCAGTTTAGCTGAATCTATATATTGAGGCTTAAATTTATGTATATACTTACGCATGTGTTCTTGTGAGTGGGCGTTTTATTTGTGTGTGTGTGGTTATGTGTGTATGTCTGCACAGAAAGAAGACAGGAATATAGTTATCGTTATATTGCATGTGTTTGTATGTAGTACCCGTGTGTGTGCGCTTGTATGTGTGTGGATGGCTTTGGACATAGAAAGCAGAGAAATGAATATACAAACAATAAAATGCAAAAACATAGAAAAAGGACGTGGGAGTGCTATTTCTTCCTTAGTCATTAAACATTATTCCTCACAACAGTAGTGGTATATATGTGTACAATGGAGTGCTGAAAAGTCGGGTAAAAGAAAATGCTGTAGATTCAGTTAATTGTGGTCGTATTCAACATATTTTCCTCTCAGATTCCCACTCCTATTGCAGCGGTTATTCAGTGTTCCTAAGCCCTGTAAAAGTACTTGTAAGTCTGGTCCTGCAACCGGGCCTATCTTGATGTTCTTAAATGCCAGTAACTTTTCAGTAGCCCTCGTTTAAATGTTAAATCACAATATACTAAGAGGTTATTTGTGACTTCAGTGAAAATCGTCAACATAGATATGCATATGTTTGTAATTTTACTGCAGAAGTGTTAGGTACTCCACAAGTCCTCCTTAGTACTCCATGTGTCGCAAATTCCTTTTTCAGATACGTCTTTCATTTACAATTTACTTAATATCTACTTGAATGAGTTTTCACTGAATTTTATCACCCATTTACTTATACATTCCAGCTATGTATTTTATATTCCATTATATATTATTTTTAAGGAAACACTAAAAAAAACGATAATTCCATCACTTGTCTAGAGTCTCTTTTAGAGTAGTTACAAGCAGCAGAATTGGTTTCTCTCCTTGCATGCTATTTACCGATAATTCTACCGAGATAATCTTGAAAGAGATTAATTGCAATATACCAGATTTCTTGCAGCCTATAAGTACTCAAAACTGCATGGTTGTATAATTCTGTGATTAAATAGTATCTCTTAAAACAGAACCTTCTTAGCATCGCAAAGAAAAAATATAATCATCCTCGCGGAATAAAGAATTACGTATTTATTGGATTTGCCACATATTCTGTGCATGCGTGGCGATTAACAGACATACTGTACAACATTTTGGTTTTGAATGCCTGTTACTGAAGTGTAAATGCAGTTTGCTGAATAAGTAGAATAAAAATAAGCAGTATCATTGTCATGTAATTGGAGTAAATTTTTATATTAGGTAACCAATGTTTAATTTTCGAATGTACTATGCACTAGTGCTGCAAATACGTAGTGCAGATCTGAAAGATTGAGGGTGAGCAATAGCGGAATAAATGCAAATCTAAGTAACAGGAAAATATCATTGAAATATGTAGGAAGAACTGTTCGACTAAAGAGGATGCTCCAGCATGACCGCAACAAATAAAAGAATAAAAGAATATATTATATATATATATATATATTATATATATATATATATATGTGTGGTGTGTGTGTGTGTGTGCTTGGGTATATATATATATATTATATATATATATATATATATAATATATATACATATACATACATATATATATATATACAAACATAGATATATGTAAGTATGTATATATATATATTATATATATATATATATATATGTATGTGTGTATGTGAGTGTTTGTACACACATATATTATTCAATTACAATGAATTTTTTAACTTTATAGGAAAAAGTGGGAATGTGTACGGTTGGTTTAGAGTTTGCGCAAATTATAACATGGATCTCACACAACATTGTGTCTATATGCTATTCCACCGATATGCTAAAGTATTCAACTCATGCATGTACTATATAAACATATATATATTCCATATTGTTATAAATGCATCTCTAGTCTCAACGCACGTATATTCAACATTATGCACTAATTGCATTTAATGTCTTCCACCAAGAGAATGAAAAATGAATTTCCAGCAAAATCGATATTTGTATCAACTGCTGCACAGTAACAGACAGCTTATATGTAGCAAAAATGTTTAAACTTTTGAAAAGGGAAAGTTTCGTTTCCAATATGGCTGACGTAAGTACTAAATTTCTAGAAACACATTTCACGAAATATTGTGTGATACGATTGAAAGAGTTTGATTTTACATAATGCGTTATTTATTACTAATAATAAAATCTAAAACTTTGAAAAGTACCAAACTATATTGTATAACTCATTGGAAAACTATCACAGACTAAATTTCTTATGCGTACATAAAAATATCTATATTGCATTTCATACAGATAAGAGAAAAATGTAATTACTATACCACTGATATGATAACACCATTTAGACGTTTCGGTGAATAATTCTAAGTTGAGAATAGGAAGCTTACAAAGTG
>NC_043001.1:95323858-95361358 GCF_006345805.1 Octopus sinensis | reverse complement strand
CACAATGTGACAAGGCTGACCCTTGGAAATACCGGTACTACTCCTTATTGCAGGCTGAGTGGACTGGGGCAGCGTGAAATAAATTGTGGTGCTTAAGGACACAACGTGTCGCTGGTAGTTGAACTCATGATCTTGCGATTCGGAAACGAATTTCTTGACCAATAGGTCATGCGTCTTCACTCCCTACATTTGTCCTACTCTTAAAACTGACTGACTATTTTTCGCATTCAGGAAGGATTTATTCTGAACGGCTTCTGAAATGCAATTGTACTATCGAATATGAAATATGTAGCGCAGCATTATACATTTAATACAGCCATGTTTAAGCTTTTCAATCTTATGATCAAATAAATAGAGAATATGTACATTTAGATACAATCAGAGAAAAAGATCAATGTATATTTGAAACTCGTTTTAAATGTTTACACATATATAAATTTTCTGCCAATTTATCTTCAACTTTTTTTTTTCTCTCAAGTCAAAGGCACAAATGTCATTCATATATTTTTATTTGTTAAGACTGACATACTTTCAACTCTGCCGTATAACAAAAATATAAATACGTGCAAAAGGTCGGAGATATTCATAAACCGTATTATATTACATTACTGTAACAGTTTTTTTCCTATATTTGCATTTCAAATAGTGTTTGAAATAAATATATATTTGAAATTTTAGTGCATTTCTTTTCACACAAAAATACTGAATTTGCAAGTTGACTTTCTTCAGCGTGTGAAGCACAAATAAGTAAAAATAACGGTGGCATTTTTGAAACGCCCACAGTCTTACTAACGAATATAAACGTGAAAGAGAGATATAGGTATTGAAAGGGAAAATTGGCTGGCGCGATTTACCATACATGGAGATGTTTGTATCTTTATGTAGGTGAACATACATTCACACACACAAAGACATACACGCATGTGTGCGTATATATATATAGAGAGAGAGACAGAGAGAGTGGGAGGGAGAGACTTTACGTATGCATCACTATGTTTATATTATAAATTAAATGTTCAAGAACGATGCGAAATATTTTACTCTGTCATCATTTTCTAAATGTGTAACTACCCACTCCACAAGGAACCAGTTTTAGCCATCATTGATAGACAACACCACATCTTCCACTTATTGTTTAACCAGGAGGTTTAGTGGTAAACCAAAGCGAACTCCCTTTGTACACTTCTATTGCACTACGTCAATTGAAGAAACAGTTTTGCATGAACACACACACACACACACACACACACACACACACATATATATATATATATATATATATATATATATATATATATATATATATATATATATATATACATTTACTATCTGATGTACACAGTAATTCCCTGGAAAGCGGTGCTTATCCCTCGCTTCCGTTCTCATATTTGCTTCGTTTATCCAATAACAACAATACAAAGTATGTAGCAGGATCTCGCTTTTAGGAGTTTTCAATAAGTTCTGAATACCCAAATTGTGAAGTCAGTTATGTAATAACATGAAATTAAAATGATAGTATGTTGCTAACTTAATGTGACAGTTCCATAAACAGGAAGCATGCTACTGTTATTTAGCCATAGGTAACACCATTTTCAGTTGGACTTGGCATATTTCCCGTGTCCTTATGTTTTCGAAGTGGAGACAAGCACCCCCACCGAGCAAAGCCAACATCCAGGGACTAGTTTCCGAGTCATTGCTAGCTTGATTCTTTATTACCGACACACGGCCTAATTACAGAGGAGACATACAAAGACATGCGAGAACAAAAAACACATAGAAAGATGAATGTGAAATGAATAAAATTACAATACAAATGAGACGGCCATCTCGCTCCCGCTGCGAGATGAAGCCGTGGATTCCTTTCCCTTTAAATCTTTTCATTTTACATAATTTCTAGACTCCCTCCGAGGCGAAAGCGCGAATTCCCTTTTCGCTTCCACCTTACAATTATAAAGTTTATAAATAAATGTTCATCCAGGATTTACTTATTTTCTTTTCCATTTTTAAACCAAAATGTCAACCAAATGTTTTTCACAGTATTTAAAAAAAATTTTGAAAACCCGTTTATTCAACAGTTGAAAAATGTTATTGTCGGACGTGTTTTCGTTTCGCTGCGGTTTTGTTGTTGATTGAGTCGTTTTGAGCTGCATTTGCAGCAGTTTTTTAGTATAACGCCGCCATTGTTTGGTGAGCGTTCCTGAGACGGGGAAAGTGAAGACATATGCGATAGCGACAGGGAGACGTGCTTCCGACGTTCGAGACTTTCTGAATCAATACGAAATGCATTGGAATAAAGACATGGCTAAGAAATTTTGAAAATATCTTGAGATGGTACAGACGTTGACCCCATCAGAGGCTAAAAGAATAGAGAGCACAACTAAGGAAGCTGTGGAGGAGTATTTAAAGGAATTGAAAGATGTATCGTTTTTCAGAAGAAGCAAAACATACGCGTGTGAAGAGGTCACATTTTTGGTAGACTGCTTTAATTAAACGATATATATATATATATATATATATATATATATATATATATACGTATGTATGTATGTATGTATGTATATATATATATAAGCAAAATGGACCTGGTGGAATTTCAACTCCGAATATGAGACAAACGAAATAACGATTTCTGTATTGCTCACAATGGCTAAACATAGAGGGGACAAAATAGTACAGATAAGCGGATAAAGTCGATTACATCTACCCCAGAGCGCCATTGGTACTTAATTTATCGACCCCGAAAGGATGAAAGGTAAAGTCGACCTCGGCGGAATTTTAACTCAGAACGCAGCGGCGTACGAAATACCACAAATGTATGTGTGTGTGTGTGTGTGTGTGTGTGTAGTTGATTATATGTTATGTATGTATGTGTAAATGTGCAGGAGTACATAACAAATATAGAGTGAAAGATTGCTTGATAGTTTCACCCGGCGCGCTAACGTTTCTGCCAGCTCGCCGTCTTCATGTATATATGCGAGTGTATGTGGGTGTGTGTGTGTGTGAGTGAGTGTGAGTGTGTGTGTTTGTGTTTGTGTGTTTGTGTGTGATTCTTTGAGTGATTGCGTATGTGAATATGAGTGTGTGATTTTTCCGGTGCATGTGTACGCAGCTTTTGTGTGTATATGAATATCCACTTATGTATGAATATATACACATCTAACTATTATGGTATTTTATGACTCTATGTGACTATGAAATATATTTTTGGTCTGGTGTTTATTACATGGAATTGTGTTTCGAAAAACACTATGGAGTAGAAATGATAGAGTGATTTTGCGCCTGGACAATTCTGACAAGTTATGATATAAGTAGAAATGAATATCTCCGATTCTTATTAAGCGATACTTTCACGGAGCAGTTGTACAATTCTAGATGTAAACAGTAGTTTTTCCTTCGCCAGTCAAGATAAGTGTCTGTATATATATATATATATATATATAATATATATATATATATATATATAATATATATATATATATATAATATATATATATATATATATATATATAATATATATATATATATATATATATATATAATATATATTAAACAAGGGCAAAAGAAAAAGAATTTTCTATGCCATATGCTGTGAATAGACTTTAAATCGTCAAACACCATATTACAATATACATTCACTATAAATACACGTCGTGCTGAAATCGAGGAAGGCAACATAAATCGTTATATGTTACTTTACTCTATAACATAGAAAGATCACGGAGCGATCAAGTTCAAACTACGGTTTTTGCTAAACAGGTATTCGTCCTTCGAGCGCACAAGCGCTGAAGACAGTACGACCAACATAAATAAAGTTTTGGAGTTAGTGCATACACTTTTTTATCTCCCCTCGTACATTGGCCAAAATCTAATATTGTTAATATTTCTGAACTCTTCTAGAACTACTACTTCTGTGTTCAATTCAAATCACGCCTCTCAGACAGTAAACTGATGATTAACAACTAAAAAATAAAGAACAAAAACGTAGGATATATATTTAATGACAATAATTTAACGTGGCTTCCGGAGACCTTTATATTATATATCTGCTTCCTGAAAACCATTGACAATTCAGTTGCCGTAAATTACAATTATCATACCAAATATCATGTTATATTTTTCTAAGAATATTTGTGACGAGCCCGAAGCATTCATTATACAGACAACTCTTGAGTTTAGTAAGAACACGATAAAGAAACATAGTAATTAATGAATTCTTGCTTTAGGACAAGTATGCTGAAGTGGTGCATTTGAATAAGTTGTGGGCCTAATAATATAAACTGTACATGCATCTGTGAAATTGAAACACATTGCATTCTAATGTGTCATAAAATGGTGAAGTTGATTATGGGTTATACGGCCATAAATGATTATGTAAAATTCTCATATACAGATGGTTGCATGTTTTATCACATGAACAGTATGGATTGTAACGTATAGGTGTTGATGCGGCATGTTAAACTCGGTTTGAATATGGTTGAGACATATACGAAATAATGTGTTATGGCCGATGTATATACATAGACACATGTACGCATACACACACAGGGGCACACACAAACACACACACACATATATATATATATATATTTAGTTACTCCTTACTCTTTAGTATGATTTATCATCAACGGAGGAGTCCAGTGTAATCCATGGACAGGAGAGATGCAGGTGAAGTGTAGTAGAAAGTCCAGGTAGAGAATCCGTAAAAGTTCGTTGGGTGATGCGAGGAGAAAGGATTAACTGGTGCGACCACGCGAGTGTGTAACGTATGGGGAGATTTCACACACAAAAAAGACAGCTAAGCACAGAGAGGCTAAAAGGGGCTGAACACAGAGACGACAAACAAGGACAGACAAACGGATTAAGTCGATTATATCGACCCCAGTGCGTAACTGGTACTTATTTAATCGACCCCCAAAGGATGAAAGGCAAAGTTGACCTCGGCGGAATTTGAACTCCGAACGTAACGGCAGACAAAATACCTATTTCTTTATTACCCACAAGGGGCTAAACATAGAGGAGGCAAACAACTACAGACATAGGTATTAAGTCAATTACATCGACCCCAGTGCGTAACTGGTACTTAATTTATCGACTCCGAAAGGATGAAGGTAAAGTCGACCTCGGCGGAATTTGAACTCACAACGTAACGGCAGACGAAATACCTATTTCTTTACTACCCACATAGGGGCTAAACACAGAGATGACAAACATGGACAGGCAAACGGATTAAATCGATTTCATCGACCCCAGTGCGTAACTGGTACTGATTTAATCGACCACCAAAGGATGAAAGGCAAAATTGACCTCGGCGGAATTTGAACTCAGAACGTAACGGCAGACGAAATACCGCTAAGCATTTCGCCCAGAGTGCTGACGTTTCTGCCAGCTCGCCGCCTTTGTTTGATAGATATGTTGGAGAATTATGAAAAGAGAGAAAACTTGTCCGTTTTGAGGTAGATGATGAAAACCTTGTTTAGCTGTGGTTTGCACTTGTTGTGAGAGGCTCTCTATACGACCTTGAAGGAAGGGATAGTACTAATTCCTCTATATGTATGTGTATACTCGCGTACGTGTGTAGACATAAGAACAAAAACTTTAATTGACAGAAATTAAGAAAATCGGATTGCCGCCCACTCTAAATGCTACATGCCTATATATCTTCATATATAATGAACATATAATACGTATTAGTGTTAGCTGAAACCCGCCAGATAGAACAGATGTCTTAGACCGTGGTTCACAGTTATAACACAGTAAATATTTCCAAAGAAACTTCAGTTCTATAAATATATATGTTTCATGGGGTATAGATTATTCTTCCTGAATCTATTCCTTTCAAATCACAATACTTCTCTCTTTTTTTTTGTTTTTGTCTACACATATACAAATGTTTCACTCTATACATTCCTAATGTCTTCAAAATGGATCATTCTGTTTAATTTCACCTTGAGCAGTAAATGTTATTTTTTAATATATAAGCCGATCGATTATGCTACACTTCAGAATCTATATAAGTAAATTGCTAATGAATTAATGAATTAAAATAAATAAATAAAAAAAAGATTATACGTATATTTAGAAAATTCCTGGAAATTTAATTGGACGTTTTTAATTTTGCAATAAATGGAAACACAACATACATGATAGCAAATGACGTAAAACTATATGCAGATGTAAAATATATAATCAATACTCATTTGCACAGTTGTTTGATGCAAATGTATAATTTGTATATACTAATTGAATTATTCTGCATAAACCATGCAAAGATTTATGTTCTAATTATATTGAAATTGAATTAATATAATTAAATAAAATATCGATTACTCATATCGACAAGAGTGCGTAATTAATTAAAATATTGCAAACCACTTTTGTCGAGACATATCAAATTTTCACACATGAATTATTTACGACTTTAATATATATTTTTTTATTACTGTACCGATTATATAAAAGCATCTGACCGATTAAAGTATATTTTCATTAGTCAACTTCAACTTCCAAAGTTGAAATATTTCATCACAAAAATAGATGGAACAAATTCTAAGTGTGAGACCGAATTCCAAGAAAACGAAAGACAAAAAAGAAGTCGGTGTTTGTATTTATCTGTATAAATTATACAGTTAGATCCACTTCAAACACGTCTGTGCCGATGCAAATTAAAAGATGTATGCTTACAAAATCCAAAAATATTGGGAAATCGCAGTACGCGTAATAATTTTCTTGGCATTATAGTCACAGAGCTGGCAGAAACGTTAGCACGCCGGGCGAAATGCGTAGCCGTATTTCGTCTGCCGTTACGTTCTGAGTTCAAATTCCGCCGAGGTCGACTTTGCCTTTCATCCTTCGGGGTCGAAAAATTAAGTACCGGTTACGTACTGGGGTCGATGTAATCGATTTAATCCGTTTGTCTGTCCTTGTTTGTCCCCTCTGTGTTTAGCCCCTTGTGGGTAGTAAAGAAATATATTGTCACAGAGCCTGATAGTGTTGGAGATGAGAGGGGCTACTCGATTATATCGACCCTAAATGCTCAACTAGTACTTATCATGTGAATGAGAGTAGGATGAAAATTAAGTTCGACCTTGCCGGAATTAAAACTCTGAACAGAAAGAGTCCGAAGAATTACTGCTAAACATCTTTTCCGACATACTAACGTTTCTACCAGTTTACCACCCTTTTACAATAACACTTTCAAATTTAGAGATTAGACCAGCAGTTTTATTAGAGTGTGTGAGCCGACTACATCGACACTAGTGCTGATGTAATCGACTTACAGGTACTAAATTTGTCGTCCCTGAAAGATGAAATTCAAAGTTGACCTCGGCAAAATTTGAACGCTTAAATTAAAAGATATGGATGGAATAACCATTAGCATTTCACGGCCCGGCTAACGATGTAGCTGGTACACCACTTTCACTAAAAGTATTTTCTAAAAAATCAATCGACTATTGTATTCAACTGTTCATATACCGATAAAGTCTACATATTCCTTCAAACATATATAAATAAAATCTTTTAAATTCACGTCTTTTCAAATAAAACATTTACTTAATATAATGTTTTTAAATACGCATACATTTACGTTGATGTTCCACTTACGCCTAACTGCAATTTCGAATGTTTCTACCGACTTTCAACTGCATATAAATGAGGTGATGTATATCAGCCGAAATGAGGACAAATATCTGTCAAATGTAAATTGTGTACATAATTCCTCATCTCTTAAATATAGAACTGTATGATGTCTGTATGAGTTACAACCCTCAATCCTACAACATACATGAACATAAATAATTAAACATGTATGTTGATAATGAAATGTATGTATGGTGTAAGAAAATAAGGGTTTACATGAGCATAAAATTACACGTATACACACATAGGTATATATATATATATATATATATATATATATGTGTGTGTGTGTGTGTGTGTGTGTTCGTGTATGTGTGTATGTGTGTATCTGTGTGTGTGTGTGTGCGTGTTTATACATCCATATATATATATATATATATATATATATATATATATATATATATATATATATATGTACATATTCATATACAGAATGTATATATAAGCACATAAAAATAAATATACTTTGATTTATTGTATACATACTGGCATACTGGCATGTACGTACATTTTGTCGTTACTCGGTTTGATGACAGCGATTTGTCACGTTAAATTACACGTCTCCAACTTAGTGAAGTAACATTAATTAGAATTAACTCTTTTGATATCTACATTAATACAAAATCACAATATGAACCGCACTGACGTCATTAATATTGTGAAGAAGCAATTCTGAATGTTCAATGGATTTCGGATGTAATCAAAATTTGGCCTATTTTAATTCCTATACGGAAATAACCAATGCGACGAACTGATATATAGGAAAAAGATCACTGACAGGTGTACCAAAGTTACCCCAAATCGTTTCCATATACAGGGCATAGATATTTTCGCTAGGTATGTTGTTAGAACGCCGGGCTCATAATCGATCATGAGGTAGTGAGTTCGGTTCCCGTACCAGGGTCTTTTTGAGTTCTTGAAGAATACATTTTATTTCAAGTTGCTGCAGTTCGCTCAGCTTTAGAAATGAGTTGCGATGTGACTGGTGCCAAGCTGTATCAGCCATTACCTCATCTTTGGATAACATCGGTGCCAAGAAGAGAGAGGGCTGATATTCCTGGTCAACTGCTGGTTTTCTGTAAACAACCTTGTCCGGACTTGTGCCTTGTAGGAGAACTTTCTAGGTGCAATCCCATCGTCTTTTATGATCCAAAGGGGTCTTCACCCTGTGTTGTAATAAGCTTGCTTCTCAACCGCTCGTTCACGAATTCATTCCCAGTGTGTGCTGCCTTAGACATGTTCCTTTCGTATAGCCACGGGCTGAGCAATATCCTTAGGAATGCATCGGTTGAATATAGATGTTAAAAGAATCTTGTATGTGCGTTCACACCTCAAGCTAGCTTCTCCGTTGATTTTAGCATTGTTAACCGTTTACCCCAGACACAAATTCTCGCGCCTATTGTATTCTTTCTATTGTAGAAAGTTCGAAACGTTTAAAATGTCTTCCATATTTCCTAATCACCATCCTAATTGAATCTCTTTTTTGCTCTTTCATCTCGTTATCATTTTCTTGATTTCTAAACCACGTGTATTTGTGTTTGTGTGTGTGGGCGCCTACGCATATATGTATGTGTGTGTTTTTGTACGTGAGTGTGTGTGTGTGTATAAATGTATATATGTGCGTATGTATATGTCTATGTGTATATGCTGTGTATGTACTCTACCACCGTTCGATAATCACCGTTGGTTTGTTTATATCCCTTTAACAAGATGGTTCGATATAAGAACCCGATAAAATATCTACCAAGATTATTACAATTAGTACTTTCCGTCGTCGATCTCCGCTAAACCTGTGAAAGCGGTGCTTCAGCATGGCCGCAGTCCAGTGTTTTGAACTAGTAAAAAATAAAAGTTAAATGACATGCAAATCTCTAGAAAAATATATTAGGCACTTTCATGTTTATTTCATCCCAAAATTTGTGAGAGATAATTGATGTAGAAAACCAATGCATGGCCGTTGGTTAATGATACATATTTCTTTAGAGCTGAGCAGAATTTAGATATAAAAATCTGATAAAAAGAAATCTCTGCAGAGCAAGCCTAGATATTCAATTTTAATTAATTGAAAAAAAAAAAATTAGCAAGGGGATGTAATTATATAGGTTTCCTCAAATGCGTTTCACTCTGGCTGGTCTGTTTAGATTCTTTTCACACAAGCATGATCTAACCGTTTCTTTGAGATATTACAGTAATTAAAGACTTTCGAGAAGGGCAGTCGAGGGATTTAATAACATAGAATAACAAGTGAGAAAATTTACTTAGGGAAACCTGTTCAATGAAATCTTAAAAGAGAATCAGCTGCTAATAAGAGAGAAAAAAGGCATGTAAATTAAAATCACAGCGTTAATATTTAAAGCTATCTTCATGCAAGCTTTTAATCAAAATGAAAAGGATGCAGCGGGGACAAGTTCAACACAATGTAATTAGAATAAATCAATTATGCTATCCCGTCTGAACACTGTCTGATCTTGTACAATATGAGAAAAGCTGCTAGGCGGCGTTATCACGTTATCAAATTGTATTTAAAATTCATTAATAGAATACATGACGGCAAAATATATGCCGAAGTGTGTAGAGTGGTATAGCTTTGACTAAAATTATAACCTAACTATAATTTAACGATATCTATCATACACGCACACACACATATAAAGTTAAATACACACATACACGCATATATACATATATATATATGTATAATATATATATATATTTATATATATATATATATATATATATATAATATATATATATATATAATATATATATATATATTATATATATATATATAATTTTGCCAATAATTATTGAAATGCGGGATACTTAAAATTAATTTCATATGTATTTACCTGGTGTTTAGTTTATGTTGTAAAATAAATATAATCAAACACTCTATATGCCAAACAACCATGGCTACAGTCCGCATTCAAATACACTATACGCTAGAAAACCGATGCCTGGTGAGACTACACGCTAAGAGACTGAAATGAACAGAAGAAAATGAATTCTTTTAATTCCGAGTCTTATTTCAATTTAATTAAAATTGGTGCCTCATCACTGAGAAAGAGAGTTCATGATACATTAATTTTCTTCAGAATGAAGCATTATAATTGGCAGAATATATAGCGGATAATTATATACATGTTTCTATGTGTAAGACATAAAAAAGAATTGATAAATTAGAACTTGTCCTGCTTTAAACTCTCTTCTTAGTTCTACTAAGACTAAATCTAGCTTCGTCAAAGTAATTCAATGTGACGGTAAAAGTGAAGCTGTGTTACTAAAATGTTCACTTATGGCTTTCAAATCATGTAATATGTCACCCTCTATATCCAATCATTATTACTTGTCAAGCTACTCTGTCGCCACCTGTAAATTACAAGTAATATCATTATATGAATGACCTCTTACAATATCTGTAATTCGAGGATATTATTTCCATTGCATAAGCCTCAACTTATCCTGTGCTCCAAGTAACCAGTAAAATTTGTTAATGCTGTGATATGTAAGAGTGAGGGATGATAACATATATTTTATATATACCATCGCAAGTTTTCTCAGATAAATGATAACGTAAAATCAAAATAAAACCATGTATGAACCTATATGCATAGATAAACAAAATCATATATTCAGAAACACACATCCACATTCATTATGTATATATAATATATGTGCACATATACCTCATTTACATCTATCTATATTCGACTCTATACACAGATATATATATATATATATATATATATATATATATATGTACGCACACACGCACATTTTTATACACACGTAGTATTTATATGTATACTTATCTTCGTAATCACAGAAACACTCACGTAACCACACATACACGAGTCATTGATCTCAGATACCATTAGTACTAAGTTCATCAGTTTGGTATTTTACCTAAGCGCAGCTTGAAATCGTTTTACACTATTATTTGAAGAGTTTCAATCTAAAATGACATGTTATATAAAATAGAGTTCTCAATAAAATATATATTATTAATGTAAATAAATCAAGCCATCTGAAAGATATATGCACCATTAACATCTACTTGTTCGTTGGCATATACTCAAGCAGAAACACAGACACATATATACACTTACACAAAAAGACACAAACTTGTGAATATGTAAAAACTCTTCGCTCGCTACATTTGTTGCATTCGCACTGAATATCTCCTTATTCTTGATCTCTCTATCTCTCCATCTATCTATCTATTTATTTATTTATCTGTCTGTATCTATCTATCTATCTATCTATCTATCTATCTATCTATCTATCTATCTATCTATCTATCTATCTATCTATCTATCTATATATATATATAATATATATATATATATATTATATATATATATATATCTGTCTATCTGTTTATCTATCTATCTAACTGTCTATCTATCTATCTATCTATCTATCTATCTATCTATCTGTCTGTCTCTCTATCTATCTATCTACCTATCTCTCGATAGATATGTGTGAATGAATATATCATATGTTACATATAGATTATATCATACATTGATAGTGTGTAGATTAAGAACCCCGTTGACAGGCCGCTGGTATTTATAGAGTGTTAAACATATTCCTTATGCAAGTTAAGGAACACTTCAAATAGCAACTGCTGCATTTACTGCGTATTTAAATAGAAAACCTGCTTGTTTCTCTGGAGACAGTCAGAATGTTGTGCACACCTCTGATGAAAAACCCATAAGGTTCGAAAATCAATTAAGGTTCTTCATCCCTTCTTTTAAGTCTGCGGAGTAATTTGCCCTGTTTATAATTATACCATATTTTACATATATATATATATATATAGGGTGAGTTTACGAAAAGAGCAAAAGACGAAGACATGTGGTGTACAAAACAAACAGATGTATTACTATAACGCTCAGGAATAGAAAAAGGCTTTTGCGTTTAGTGCCTACGCTCTTCTACAGAAAGGGACACATAAAACAAGGAGAGAAAAAACATGTGTGTAGTGGCAAACGATCTATCATGGCGTCTGGCTATGTATGTATGTATGTATTTATATATATATGTATATATATGTATATATATATATATATATATATGTATGTATATGTATATATATATATATATATATAACATTTGTTCTCCGTTACATACAAGTAAACATTTGATTCTACTATTGAACTTATCACCGTCTAAACAATATTTCCATTGCAGTATAAGCGTTTTACTCGTGAGGAGGACACAGACAATGAAGTGCAAATCGTTATATAACCGAAAAAAATTATTTCCCTATTTATTCGATTTTAATCTTTAATACATATGAACAGGCTCATGCATATACACTTTATTTCACGTTGCTTCTGTACAGTCACTGTCCGACATGAGTTGATTCCGTAATTCAAAGTTCTGGCTTTTCACATTCTGTGTCACGCTGAACCTCCCTAAGAAGTATGTTGAGCGTATTCGTAAGTAAGTTAAGTGTCTCTGAAGAGTTCAACCAGTTCACGTTAATTTCACAAGCAGGCTGTTCGCTTGATCGGATCAACTGTAACTCTCGTGGTCGAAACCGACTGAATACCGGTTAATCCTCATCTCCCAATCTGCCAGTCCGTCAGTCTGTCTCTCTCTCTCTCTTTCCCTTTCTCTCTCTCTCTCTCTCTCTCTCTCTGTATATATATATATGTGTGTATATAGATACATATATATATATATATTCAGAGAGAGAGAGAGCGAGAGCGAGAGAGAGGTGAATGCATGCATATAATGCACCACCGGGGAAGTTGAGGCTAATTATTTTATCAATAAAATTCTAGCAAGGGCATTTTATTGCAAAGCATGACATATAAATAGAAAGAAAGGCGGATCTACATAAACATAATTAATATATAATATACAAGAAACACTTAGTCTCACTATGCAGCAAAAATATATAAAATAAAATAAAATAAATAAAACTAAACAATGCACGAATAAGCATTTCAGAGAACAGATAAAATGGAACATGAAAAAAAAAATCATCAAAGATCAGCTCACGGGCTGTGAATAAAAATTGTTCCTTAGCGTATTAAATCTAAAAGGAATGATAGATCATAAAAAGAAAAATAAAGAACATAAAATACAAATCCTGAAATTGATTTATTTTTTCTCAGAATTTTATTGTAACGAGCATGGGCCTTTCATCAACATCGATTCATCAATGGCTTTTCTCTCTATTTTTAATATACATACTTATATGCGCATACAGACAAACACACGTCTCGATTATTGTATCTATTTTGTTTACTGCCCATAAGGGGCTACATATATAGGACAAGCAAGGACAGACAAACGAATTAAGTCGATAATATCGACCCCAGTTCGAAACTGGTACTTATTTAATTGACCCCGAAAAGATGAAATGCAAAGTCGACCTCGGCTGAATTTGAACTCAGAACGTAACGGCAGACGAAATAGTGCTAAGCATTTCGTCCGGCGTGCTAACGTTTCTTCCAGCTCGCCGCCTTCGATTATTGTATCTATCGATCAATCTATCTTTCTGGCATCATCAATCTATCTATGTGTGTAAAATCTGCTAGAGGGTAGTAAGAGTTTTCCCCCCGCCTGCTAGTAAAATATGTTGCATATACAGGGCGCACAGCCGCAGCAATAACCAACTGGTGGAAGATTTGCCTCCTTAGGTTAGACTAATAGTAACATGGTACAAATTACTTTGACATGGCGATTAACTTTACTTACAGCGTGCATTGGGTAAGCTGCCGTCACTTTGAATTCGTGCATGCGCATTCTTTGTTTTTTTAATTTGTTGAATACACAGTATAGTTGGGCACTGTCTATAAGGAAAAAAGCACCATGACGCAATTCAATATGCCAGAATTTTGAAAGAAGTTGCTGTACTGTTTGGCATTCGCACCAGAAGGTTCAATAGGAACATTTCAGAATGTATGAGAGTCAATCTGAGGACAGTGCAATCTGAGGACATGTAGTAAGTGTGATAAAAACCAAACATCCAGTCAATATCACGGTGTTTGGAATGTGCACTATTGATGATGATGTTATGCCACCATTCATCTTCCCACAGGGTCTCAGACTCACAACGGAGGCCTACATCAAGTATTTGGAGAGAGTAGTGTTACTCTGAGTGAAGAGGGGGGCTTCTATAAGGCACTGTGTCTGGCAGAAGGACTGTCCACCATGTCATACAAACTGTAGAACACAGCCATGGCTGTCAGACAAATTCGGCAACCATATGATGCCTAACATCTGGCCAACTATCTCCCCAAACCGCAGCTCCTATGAATATTACGTGTGGGGCGCGTTTGAGCAAGAGATCAACAAAATTTGTAACACCAAATACGAACTGAAGGCAACCATTATGGCAGCGTTCACCATTTAAGACTCGGAGACCGTCCAGGACAGTTGCAGAGAATTCAGAAGTCGTCTGGAGGTCGTGGTTGAAGCCAATGACGATTTTGTTGAATAAATTTACTCTTTCGTATTTCAAGATGTTTCAAGATGTTTTTGTAATTTTGGTAAGTATACCTGTTAAAATGAGATACCTGTGTTATTTTCAATTTTGCATAATTTAATCGGCAATTTATGCACCACAGCCTCTTTATGTGTGTGTATGTATGTTTGTGTGTACGTACACACACATACACACACACACACACATACACACACACATACACACACACACACACACACACACATATATACATATATCTATATGGGCGTCTGTAGGACAGATTCCTTTATTATTGTGAAGTGCTTCAATGGAGCTACGATGTTCGACATGTTTGGACATGATAAAAATGCAATATAACGAAATTTAATACGCAGTATCACCTGAGCAATTTTTATATCACCTGTAATATGATATTATATCTTATCCATTGAACTACATCAATGCTTTTACGCAAATATATCCATATGTATGTATGTATGTATGTATGTATGTATGTATGTATGTATCTATCTATCTATCTATCTATCTATCTATCTATCTATCTATCTATCTATCTCTCTCTCTCTCTCTCTCTCTATATATATATATATATATATATATATATATATAGAGAGAGAGAGAGAGAGAGAGAGAGATAGATAGGTAATACACACACGCACACGCATGCATACATACATATATATGACAGTGAATGTACGAGGTACGTTCAAATGTTATGTGACTGTTGTTCCCCACCACTAATAAAGCCACGTGTGCAAGATGAATAGTATAAGAGATTATCTCTTCATTCCTGCGAACACGCAAAAACATTTTGCGCCGGTTGGCCGCGCGACATCTCAGCTATTATAATAAGGTACAGACGTGAGGAAATAAATAAAGTCTGTAATAAAATTGATCTTTCATTCATAAATATACTGAAACTCTTGGTAGTCCTTGAACACCTATTTCACCAATTTTGATAAACTTTAGATACATATGTTGTTCACATAGGCACATTCATCACTTCTAACGATCAATATTACACAGAAATTTGGAATTGATTTTTAAAAAAGATTTTTGCATTTATAAATTCTTAAAGAAACACCACCGCATTTTTTTCATCTATATTTCTTCACCTGTCCTTCCGTAATGTAAACAAAACAAAAGTAATATTATGAAGACCTTTTTATTCTTCGTTGGTTTCGGCTTTGCTGGCGTTAATCCCCAACTTATATTATACTGGTTTTGCATGACGTGTATGCTCATGCAACGGGTATAGAATAAGAATTAAGTTTTGTACAGGGCACCTTACTACTTGGATATTTCTCATATTGCATTAGATAATTATCATATTTCCACAAAATTAACAAGTTCTCTGATAAAATATAATCATATTTCTTTCCCATTACATTGTGAATTTAGTGTTATCTCCTGAAAGAGAATACAGAATTCTCACTCTACAGATAGCATGTATTACATAGCCATAAATATATGCATTATACGTCAATAAACACTTTACTTACTCTTTAGAGAATATAAAACAATATGCTCAACGTTTGATGGCATAGAATATTCTCCGATAAATCTTGCAAATAAACACTAATATACCGGCATCAGTTCGAAGGGGAATATAAATGCGACCGATATGTTAAAATATATGCGTGAAATTTTGCGACGCAGTTGTATGAAATAAAAATGATATAGCTTTTATAATCCCTTATTGACATCTGACATTAGAAAATGAAGTAGCTTGGAGGGACGTCTCGGTTTCTGTAATTTATTTAAGGAAAAATTACAGCAACGTTTCCCTATAGGGTGATAAAAATGAGCTAATGCTAATAGGCAGAGAACGTCTTACTCCCTTCTGGCATCTATTTTCAGACTACGTTATTGAGAAAGGCATGAAATCATGTACACTTTCAGAATTATTTTTGCTTCATGAAATATATCAAACATCTAACATTTAAAATAAAGCAGAAAATACACACAAACACCTACCTACTGAGTTATCAGTTGTCCTATATACACAGCCTTAGCAACATATAAGCAGACAAAATAATAATTCACAGAGATAGATGAAGGGAACATTTACGATTTTATAAATTTGAATACAAATATTTTATTTAAATTACATTATTTAGGTTTTCGCAACATAATGTATGTTTTACGTCACACTCTAGATAAAATGTGAAAATAATAACTGTGTTTTACTTTCACAAAATCATAACATATATTCAATGAACTCATTTATGTTATGCTGTAGTTGTCATTCTAAATGATTGAATGATTCTACTGAATCAAAATCTGTTTAAATACGCAAACTGGCAGTAATAAATAACAGAGGATGTGAAAGATAATTTGAAATATGACATATAATATAATTTTAGGTCTTACAACTTTCACTAATAATACATAAACTACAAGTTCCATAAATTACGCTCTTGTTTTATTTCATTTTAAAATTAAAACTGCAGAAAAAACAAAAGAAACAAGAACAAAACTTACATTTGCGGAAGAAACAACAGGAAAATAGCAATAAAGATATCAATACAATAAAATTATGTACAAAATAAAAAATAAGTAAAATTGTTTATAATTTTATTCACTATCCGCTGACATATCCACATCCACCCAAATACACAAACATTTGTACACATATATACATACGCGTATACATGTGTATGATTTCTTTATTATATACGCGTATACATGTGTATGTAAATGCACAAGTATATTTAAAAACCTATGTATCTATGTATAAATAAATAAGTGTATACGTACGTAAACAGATAAATAAATAAATATAAACACAAGCATACACAATCATATATATTTAGAATGTCTACTGCAATACAAAATCATATGATTTATATAGACTTTTGTAGTATTTGGCGCCAGAATTTTCTAATCATTAAAAAATGTTAGTATAAGGAAAACAAAAAGCTGATGTTAAAGGAACGCATGGAGATAAAAGTGTTTCTTTCCTTTGCCAAAACTAAAGATTATGATCGTCCAACAAAATGCATTTTCAAATACGCTTTTTAATCAACATATTGTTTACGGAGTTATCAGATATAATACAGTCCAACTCAACTTGTTGCTACAGTCAATTTCAAAACGTTAATTGAAGTGTTGGTACTTTCAATAAAATGTAAATAAACTGTTTTCCCTAATGTACACATTTAACAATTTAAAAGACTTTTCCTCTACGATGTACGCACGTTGGGTTTTATCTAAGAAACCATAACGAAAGTTATACATTTGCATGTATGCATACACACACTCACCCACATCTATTATATGTGTTGGTATGTGTAAGACAGGCTAACCATGTCTGAAACAAAATCGAATACATAATCTGTTATAGATGCAAAGTTTATATTATATTATACATAATGCAATTCACTGATGAAGAGATATCACCAATAAAATATTTTTATAAATATTCTGGTTATATTTATATTAGATTCCTCAGCTCAATGGAGCAAAGTATAATTCTCCATTCACGTTGTATGTACAAGTGAAATGAAAATATATATGCACTACAAATGTTTAAATTTTGCTAAATTTTAACAGAGTAGTTGTTTAATGGTATGAAGCTTTAGCTACATATCGTTTTTCACATCTAATCATATAAAATATTTATTTAGTTTTTGACGTTTACAGTATGAAGACGAAGCAGTTGATTATTATGAAAATTCGTGTTTAACCAAATTAATATACTATTTCTATCACATCACTAAAACTTATGCTAATGATCTCAACTTCGATTTAGTTTAAAATAATAATTTTGCAAATCAGTGTATACATGGTGTCCATAAATCTTCTTTGCAATTTCAAAAAGCTTTGACAAAGGAAATTGATAGGAAATGTTTATCAAATTTGTTCTGACTACTCAGTGGATATGAAAGATTTTAACCACATTACATTTGTCTTTTTCAGGTATACTGTTGATGAAAAAGTTTCCATTAAATGAAATTGTAAAAAAGGGTTTCACCTCAAGAAAAGGCACAGTGTATTGTGGTTTATTTGAAAGAAAGAAATCTGACATGTAGACCCAATGAAACGGAACACATCTACCATGAAGTTCGTCAATTTTTGCATGGTACATGAAATTTATGGAAACCGTAACAGTGTTGGATAATGGGAGGAAACCATCGATCGTGTAAGACAAGCCTTTGCTTATTCTCATAGAAAGTCCATACTTACTGCTGCCAAACTGTTACATTGTTCACTTTCAACAGTGCACAAAGTCCTACACAAAAACTTACGATTGTAGTCTTACAAAGGGCAAATCTGACAAACACTTGAACAAAATGATAAACCCAGACGCCAAATGCTTGCATATAACATGCTGCAACGAATTTCTGAGAATGCCGTGCTCCTCACCCGAGTTTGTTTTAGGGGTTAGGCAATCGTTTATGTTACATTTTGAAATGAACGGAAGTAGATGGAAAAAGAGAAAACGCTTTCTAAGACAGGAGAGTGTAAAGGAAGGCTGGTATCTGTGTGTATAGGTGGGCAGGGTACCCGCTCGTGCGTGTGACATCGTGTATGTATATAGTGGCGTGTATCTGTGGCAGTAACTCAGTGTGTGTGTGTGATACCGCGTGTGTGCGATGTAGCGCGTATGTGTGTGTGGCAGCAACCGAGTGCATGTGTTTGTATGTGCGTGGTGGTAACTGAGTGTGAACACATGAGGTGGTGTGTGTGTTGTATTACCTGTTTCTATGTGTATGTATGGGTGATCTTTGTGTCTGCTAATGTAGTAAGAGATCAGCAGCTATGGTAACATGTGTAGTTGTTTTTGTGTAGTTGTGTGTTTTTGCTCATGTGCCTAGATGAAATGGTCAGTAGTAATGTGTTAGAGACACAGTCTGATGCGTGTGGGAGTTGGTGGGTGTGCATGTGAATGTGTCTGTGTGTGTGTGTTCGTAAATATACGTAGACGGAGTGGGAATGTGTATATGCCTGTGTGTGTATGTATGGGTGCACGTTTGTGTCCCTCTTTCTGTGTCACTCTGTCTGTCTGCCTCTCTCAATAACACACATAGTATGTGTATGTGTGTGTATTCGTGAGTGCATGTACCGATGTGTCTCTGTATGTGCTTGGGAGTGAGTGTAGAAGTGTTTGTGTGTATATGTATGTGGGTGTTCGTGTGTGCAGTGGAGATGTGTGGATGTGTGCGTGTATGTTCCTGTACCTGTGAGAGAGTGTGTAGGTTTATGTATGTATATGTATGTGTGTGCTTGTACGCGTATGTTGTGTGTGTGTTGCGTGTATGTGTGTGTGCGTGTGCGTGCGTGTATGCATGTGTGTATGTGCATGTGGGAGTTGTGTGTGGAGGCATATGTGCGTTCCTGAGTGAGTGTACGTGTGTTCGTGTGCCTGTGTGTGCGTATGTATACGTTTATGTGCGTGAGTATACGTATGTGTGCGTGTGTATAAAGGCGGCGAGCTGGCAGAAATGTTAGCACGCCGGGCGGAATGCGTAGCCGTATTTCGTCTGCCGTTACGTTCTGAGTTCAAATTCCGCCGAGGTCGACTTTGCTTTTCATCCTTTCGGGGTCGATAAATTAAGTACCAGTTACGCACTGGGGTCGATGTAACCGACTTAATCCGTTTGTCCGTCCTTGTTTGTCCCCTCTGTGTTTAGCCCCTTGTGGGTAGTAAAAAATATGTGTGCGTGTGTATACGTGTGTGTGTGTGAGAGAGGTATATGTGCGTTCATGTGTGCGTGCCTGTAAGTATGTGTGTGTGGAAACATATGTACATTCCTGAGTGTGTATACGTGTGTTCGCGTGCGCTTGTGTGTGTATGTATGTGTGTATTGGTGTGTGTGCGTGTGTGTATGTGCGTGTTTGTATGCATACGTGTATGTATGTGTGTTTGTGTACATGTATCTCTGTGTTGCGTGAGTGTGGGAGGTTCAATTGCTTTCATGTGTGTGTGTGTGTGTGTGTGTATATGCGTGCCTGTGTATGTGTATGTGCATGTATGCATATGTGCTTGTGTGTGTCTATGGTGCGTGTGTTTGCGTGTGTATGTAGGTGTGCGCGTCTTATATAAAAATAATTTAATAAAATTGTTAAAAAATAATGGGGAAAAATACAAGACAATACTAATAATAAATACAAAATAAAAACAATAAAATGAAATATAAAGAATAAAAAATGAAAGGTAAAAGATAAAAATAGAAATCAATACAATGATAGAAAATGATAAAAAACTGGATAAGGGAAAAAGAGATAATAAACAGAGAAATAAAAGGATTAATATAAACAAGTACAAAGGAAAACAACGATAACAATCGATAATGAACGAATAAATTTTTTAAATAAAGTGAGTGAATATAAGATAAGATATAAGATAGGATAAAAAGTTACATTTAAGGCGGGTGCAGAGATAGTCATTGAGAGGGGGTGGGTTATGTTGTGTCCGAAATGAGCTTGTGTTTGTAGAGGGAAAATGTAACGCTGTTCCAGGCAGAGTCGACAGTTGGCTGATCAATGATGTATGGCAAAGCCGAAGACGGTGATGTTTGAGGTAGGAGGTGGTCGGGCATGCGAAAATGAAGGGTAACGAGGCGTGCTAATGATTCTGCCATATATATCATTAATATTCTATCTGACAAAAAATTGATATAAGCAGCCTGTTTGACAAGGCCTCCCCCTTTGCAAATATAAGGACACAGAAAATGTGTCAAAGCCGACAGGAGACGTCGATGTTTCCTAGGGTTAAATGGCGGTGATGTAATTACCTTACGGGACTGTCACATTGTGTTGACGGTATACGACCACTATATATATATATATATATATATATATATACAATATGTATTTATACATGTAAACATTCAAATGAATACTATATATATTATATATACATATATATAATGTATATATGTATATATGTATATATATATATATTATATATACATATATTTACAATGTATATATGTATATATATATTATATATACATATATATATATATATAACGCATATATGTATATGACTATCTCTGCACCCGCCTTAAATATAACTTTTTATCCTATCTTATAGCTAATCTTATATTCACTCACTTTAGTTAATATATATACATAATTTAATATAATATATATATATATATATATATGCAATGGTCTCATTATGGAGGTTACACCTCATGTACTTTAAAGTTTTCGCATTGGCCAATATTTGTAAGGTGGTTTGCCTCTTAGTCACCAGTAAAATAAACACGTCTCTCAATACCTACAAACGCATATGAGCAATTATTTATCCGTACATATAAATATATATGTTGGACAGTTTGAAATATAAAGTGCACGCACGCATACACACACACACACACAGAGTCATGGGCTCGCTGACTCAGACAGATATGTACGTGTACGTACAGATATTCGTCCACATGTGTGCTTTCGCATGAGCGCATGTGTGAATACGCTTATACAGAAGATAAAGTATTAGTTCGAAGTAGACAGTTTTGTATGCTGTAATTAATTTTGCGCTTCTTTCATGCTAAATTAATGTCGTTGGTTTTATTTCGTCTACCGTTACACACAAACTTACCAAGAGCAATGAAACTACGTTTATTATTATTTTTTTCTTTGTTTTTGCATTTTATTACAACTTCAGCTACGTCAACCACATCCTTTCCATACATTCGTGCGAAGTATATTAAACAAACTAGATCAAAGAAGCTCACTGTTATTCATCTGATGTCAATAATGCCTCCTGGCTGATCTTATTTACCACATCACATGACTACAAATTATTCTAATCTACAGACACTTGTACAACGGATAGAAAAAAAAATGATAACAAGGAAACCCATGCACATACTTTAACTCGCCTATTTACTGTTATTCCCTCTTTCAGAGAGCCATTTGCTAGCAAATTTGAATGGCTATTAATACAAGGCCAGCGATTTCGTAGAGTGGATAAGTCCATGACATGGACCCAGGTGTTCAAGTGGTATTTATTTCGTCAACTCCAAATGGATGAAGGGCGAAATTGAATTCAGAACATAAAGACAAGTCTAAATACCGCTAAGTATTCGACCCTGGTGTGCTAACAATTCTGCCAGCACGCCATCTTCAATGACAGCAAATATTCCTGAAATTTGATGGTAGGGGGTCTAGTCGATTAAATCGTCACCCAGTGCTTTGTTGGTATTTAATTTATCAAGCCCGGAAGGATGACAGGCAAATTCGTCCTCGGCGTAATATGAACTCAAAGTATAGCGACGGGCGAACACTGTTAATCATTTTGCCCAGCGTGCTGACGATTTTAATTTCTTTACTGCCAACAAAGGGCTACACATAAAGGGGACAAACAAGGACAGATAAACGGATTAAGTCGATTATATCAACCCCAGTGCGTAATTGGTACTTAATTTATCGACCCCGAAAAGATGAAATGCAAAGTCGACCTCGGCGGCATTTGAACTCAGAACGTAGCGGCAGACGAAAAACGTATTTCTTTACTACCCACAAGCGGATAAATACATAGAAAACAAACAAGGACAGATAAACGGATTTAGTCGATTATATCGACCCCAATGCGTAACTGGTACTTAATTTATCGACCCCCGAAAGGATGAAAGGTAAAGTCGACCCCGGCGGAATTTGAACTCAGAACGTAACGGCAGATGAAATACCTCTAAATATTTCGCCCGGCGTGCTAACGGTTTTATCAGCTCGCCGCCTTCATGAAAGCAAATATTAACTGATATAATACTTTCCAACTTTAATATTTACTTCGGAGCGCTGAATTCGCTCCTAACAGTAATTTCTTCCGGTAAATATATTTTACGGTATATCTCTCATCAAGTATAAGCTTAAATGATTTTCCATGTAAAATTTTATTGTCCGGTCATTTCGGTCATTGAAATTCGGACCGAAATTTCAATGACCGAATATATAGGTGGATATTATATATATATATATATATATATATATATATATAATATATATATATATATATATATATATAATGAAACAGTTCTAGTCCTGTAGAAGCTCCTTCTATATAATAAATTAATTTACTCTGCTATGTATTGAGTACCTTATTTACTGTGCTTAACCCCGACTCAACCGGGGACCTATCTCTGTATATATATATATATATATATATATATATATATATTAACAATTAAGGAACGGCCATAATAGGCCATTCACCCACTAGAAATAACAGCCAAAGCTTCTACCGCAAATAAAGATCAATTCCGTAAACAGGAGAAAATTAAAATTTAATTTTCTCCTGTTTACGGAATTGATCTTTATTTGCGGTAGAAGCTTTGGCTGTTATTTCTAGTGGGTGAATGGCCTATTATGGCCGTCCTTAATTGTTAATGTTGAACTTAAAAATGGTCTATGACTATTTAATTTTTTTCCCGCTGGGCCGCTGGTGGCAATAAAATTCTACAAAATTTTCCTTGCCACCCTATATTGATTAATATATATATATATATATATATATATATAATATATATATATATATATATATATATATATATATAATATATATATATATATATATATATATATATATATATATATATATATATATATATACAGAGATAGAGAGGAATAGGTAGATAGAAAGATACATACATACATACATATATAGATACATATAGAGAGTTTTGAGTAGGAAGTACTAGGACAACACATATGATATATAGGATACGGGACTACTACGCGGCCTACTTTGCAAATCGCTTGATGCATTGCCAAAAATTTGCATATTCGTGGCTTTTAATGACTAATTTGAGTCGATTTAAACAATTATCTCTTTATATCTCTGAAAGGGAAATCGGTTGCTCACAGTACACTGACGTTCCAGGAAATGAGCGCGTAAGGCCTCCATGCGATCTGGAAAACAACCACTATGACTTTCTGTGCCTTTTGTTCAGACATGAACATCTTATATGTAGGAAAAATGTATAACACCCTTTCATGATGTGAACATAAGATGATACCAAATATTACCTCCTTAAATACGTTTGATAAAACTGGGCCTCTACAATATTGCTGTATTCTAATGCTTCTAGCACATAAAAGAGAACTTTACGCTTCCCTTCTTAAAAAATGCACAAATTGTTTCACTATTTTGGAAGTGCATTATGAACATATCGTTGTCTGAAGTAAGCGCAATGATAAAGACTTGAATGTCCGCACGAATCAATTCATGCACATTGAATCATGACAGTGAATGCAGTTATTCCTCGTCTACTGCGTAGCATATGACTTGTGTTTGTAGTGTCTCCCATCTGTAAGCAACTTGCAACATTCTACGGAATGCATACAGCTTGGTTGCTTCATTCCTTTATCAACAGCAGAATGCTATCACGTTCTTTCTGCATCTCTTCTCTTATTTTCCTGTTATGAAAGACACCTTGTATAGAAGAAATATTAGTTTCAAGTGTATATATTTGCGTGTTTATACAATATGGAAAGATAAAACAATGACTGATTATATTAGCCCGTCGTATTAGTCACCGTATGTGATATAATGCTTCTTTAGTTTCATAAAATGTTATTCTTTCTCTAAAATATATAATAAAAACTACATCAACAAGAAGAAGAACAACAACAGCAACAACAACAAGAATAATAACAATAATAATGATAATAATAATAAAGAAAAATATGATAATAATAATAATAATAATAATAATAATAATAATAATAATAATAATAATAATAATAATAATAAAAACAATAATAATAATAATTTAAACGGAGTCTAGATGGATTCCTTCAAGGAATACCAGATAAGCCACCCATGATTGGATACAACTCACCCAACAAAAACTCACTACTTGAATGGACCATAAACAACACTTGACTTAACCAGGATTCAAATAATCCTATCAGGTGGTTCTATTAAGTTAGACCTGGCCTGGACCAATCTTTGGTCGAAACATATCTAAGTTTTATCTAATAATAATGATAATAATAATAATAATAACAACAACAGTAATAATAAATGACCTGGTGCCGTACAAGGCAGTAGCTCTCATGGCTTTACATCTTAACTGATAGGAAGTGTTATCATATACATTGTATTGTCCTTTAGTGGTTGATGATATTTGTATTTGTGATCATGAGCAGAAGTAGTGGAGGAACATCATAGCAATGTGCTGTGAGGAATTACTTTTAGGTTGGATTATTCCCATCTGGAAACATGGGTGTTTTGTTCATCATCATTAAAGTTAACTCATTCAGGGACCTTTTGAGAGGATTGAGCCACTCAACCTGAAGAAAATTCTAGCTGGGCCCCATCTGTTTATCTTGATATAAAACACTATGTCATGTACATATGTTTCTGATACAGGTGTCTGGTATACTCCTATCAGACTGGCAGTCTTGATAAGTATGTTGTGCTTCGTATATTTTATCCCAGTGTCAATTTGGTCGAATGAACTGCTCTCTCACTCAATAACAGTAATAAAAATAGTAATGATGATAATTATAATAATAATAATAATAATAATAATAATAATAATAATAATAATAATAATAATAATAATAGTAATTATTATTATTATTATTATTATTATTATTATTATTATTGAGTGAGAGAGCAGTTCATGCCATCAAAGTGACACTGGGGTAAAATATACGAAGCCCAATATACCCATCATGACTACCCGTCTGATAAGGTTACACCAGACACATGCATCACAACCATATATGCGCGACATGGTGATCTTATATCAAGATAAACAGCACATGACCTTGCAGGTGGGGCCCAGTTAGAAATTTCTTCAGGTTGAGTAGCCCATCCCGCTCAAAAGGTCCCTGAATAAAGGTTGTTTAAGGATGTTGAAAGAACCACCCATGTTTCCAGAGATGAATTATTCAAACCCCAAATAATCCCTCTCAACACATGGCTATGATGCTCCCCCACTACTTCTGCTCGTGATCAGGGATGCACATATCGTCGGCCACTAAGGGACATGCTCAACTGGTTAAGGTCAAACAACTGACAAGCAAATCTGTGGTATTGAGCAGAATATTTGCTGTAGCCCATCTTTTATACCAAAACAAAACAATGTACATGATAACACTTCCAATCAGTTAAGATCAGAAGCCATGAGAGCCACTGCCTGGTACTGCATCAGGGCATTTATTATTATTATTATTGTCATTTACTTTTAATCTGCATGTTTGATGCAATCACTTGCCGGAGCACACCCAGCGCCCTAGGGCAAGTGAAGGTTAAGAGTTGTTGAAATATAGCTGAAAGCTTGGGGAGGGGAAGTAGAGATATATCTCCATGTAATGCAAACACAAACATTTACATTGATAGGGTTTTTCTAAGGATGTGGGCAGTACATGTTAGCACAATCTTTTGGATTTCCTTGAGACATGGTTTTCCAGGGATATTGTCTAGGTGTTTCTGACATCCCTTTTTTATCATACCTAGGGCACCTACAATAACAGGAACAGTTTTTGTTTTAAGATTCCACATCCTCTGTATTTCGATTTCCAGGTCCTTATATTTACTAAGTTTGTCAAATTCCTTGACAGATACATTTTTATCAGTGGGGACGCTTACTTCTATTAGTCTGCAGGTATTTTCTTCCCTGTCTTTCACAATTATGTCTGGTCGATTAGCCTTGATCGTTCTGTCAGTGTTGACTGGAAAATCCCAGAGGATGGTGACATCTTTGCCTTCAACAACTGGCTGAGGATGGTGTTCATACCACTTAGCAGGAGTGTCGGATTTGTAGTGTTTACATATCTTCCAATGTATATACTGTCCTACCCTATCGTGGCGATTTTTGTATTCGTTTGGTGTCAGCACAGGACATCCCGAAACGAGATGGTCTATTGTTTCGTCAAATGTGTCACAGAATCTGCATTTAGGGTCAGTACCGTTTCGGAGAACGTCAGCCTGGTAATTTCTGGTAAACAAGCTTTGATCTTGTGCTGCCATTATGAAGCCTTCAGTCTCTGCTTTCAATACAGAGCTCTTCAGCCACTGATGGGTTGTTGCTTGGTCTACATCAGCATTTTGGCTTCGGAGAATATATTGTCCATGCAGGGGCTTCTGGCTCCACCGCCTCTCAATTTGATTCTGCCCGTTCTTTTTTGCAGTCTGCTTGATTCGCTTTGCTTGCTTGGTAGCAGTGGTTTCCGACTCTTCATCTGATTCAAGGTTAACGTCTAGTTCCCTTTCGAACTTATAAGCTTCCTTGACAATAGAATGCAGCTTTTTGCTGCTTTCGTGTTCACACACAAGTCGCAGCATCCAGTCCTTTGTACTAGATAGGTACCTGTTCATTCCTACAGTAGAGGTCTTATAGCACAGCTCTAATTGCATCATTCCTCTCCCCTCGCTGCTTCTAGGTAGGTACAAGCGGTCTACATCTGCCTTAGGGTGGTGCATGCTCTTGGATGTCAGTAACTTTCTTGTCTTCCTGTCCAAGCGTTGGAGTTCCGTAAGGTTCCAGTTAATGATGTTAAAACTGTACTGGACTACTGGAAGTGCCAGGGTGTTAATGGCCTCAATGCAATTTTTGCAGTTGAGTTCAGTCTTCAGTACAAGCCTTATTCACCTATAATATTCCTTTCTTATCTTTTCCTTCATTGTAGCATGATGTATACCATCTCCTTCGTTGATTCCTAGGTATTTGTAACTTTCTTGTGGGTCAAGTTCCTTGATGGTAGTGTCAATATCTAATTTAACAGAAGCTGTTTGCCTGAGCTTGCCTCTTACAAAAGTTGCTTTAGCACACTTATCAAGGCCAAAATCCATCCCGATATCATTGCTAAACTCTTTAACAGTCGTTAGCAGCCCTTCTAGCTCTTGGTCATTCCTGGCAAACAGCTTTAGGTCGTCCATATAGAAAAGGTGGTTTATTAACTTACTAAAAACTTTGTACCCATATCTGGTACTATCCAATTCGTTTGAGAGTGGGATCAGTGCCATGCAAAAAAGTAATGGAGAGAGGGAGTCACCTTGAAAGATGCCTCGTTTGATGTTGATGCTATTGGACTGGCTCATCCCATTACTATGGCTTAGAAGAGACGTGTGTTCCACATGGTCATGCCATTCTCTAAGAATTTTGAGACGACAGGAGAGATCTTGTATATCTCAAGGGCCTTGAGTATCCATTTATGTGGGACACTGTCATACGCTTTCCTGTAGTCTATCCATGCCATACTCAGGTTTTTGTTTTTGCTCCGGCAATTCTCTACAATCATTCTGTTTATGAGCAATTGGTCTTTGCACCCATAAGAGTTTCTTCTTCTTCTTCTTCTTCTTCTTCTTCTTCTTCTTCTTCTTCTTCTTCTTCTTCTTCTTCTTCTTCTTCTTCTTCTTCTTCTTCTTCTTCTTCTTCTTCTTCTTCTTCTTCTTCTTCTTCTTCTTCTTATTATTATTATTATTATTATTATTATTATTATTATTATTATTATGTATTTGTATGTTTTTTATCATGCCTAATGCACCTCTTAGTATATGGATTATTTCGATTTTCAGACTCCACATTTGTTATATTTGTACAAAATATATGTTGAAATAATTAATAATAAATATTATAAATGAAACGTAAGGACACAAACCAGGCTCAAAGTTTTTATCCTTTACCAATAACATTATATTATATACTTAGAGGTCGTTGTTAATATATTTGTAGTTAAGTGCATGTAGGCAATATTTGTTATGTTATATAAATGCGTAATATACAAGGATATGTCTCACTTGGGTATTCTCTTACGAGTGCTCAGCATGAGAATATGTGACTTTGAAACTGTTCTATACTAAGTTTGTCAATAAAGACGTTTACCATTGAATATGCGTTGAAATATTGAGATAAATATATTTACTGACTGTGCATTTGTTACTGTAGGATATTACAAATATTTACTAATTAAATACTCGAATCATTTCCAAACGAGTGTATGTGATGAGAAATATTAAATTAGAAGTAATTAATGCAAAGGAAATTAATTGATCCAAATCAGTATTCATTTGTATTCGCTGGAGAAACACGTCACCATCAACTGCAGCGAGTAGATAATCTGATATAGCAGATATTTTTCGTTCTGATACAATGATAGATAGTGACCCAAGGTGGGGAATTCATCAAGGAAATTTTGTTTTAAGGCTTTCCTTTAGCTAATGCAAGCACAATATTAGCATACATGTTATATGATAGGCGGATTCAACATGCGCTAATGTGTAACATATAATATATATTCCTCTATATGAGGAATGAGAAAATAATCGAAAATGTGTGTTGAACAGTAGAAACTTCAACACAGAAGTGATAATATTCCGCCAGATTAATCAAAGTACATCCTTCATTGTATTATCGAAATTAACATGGAATAATTATAACGAAAAAAATATAAATTGTATAAGATTTTGTGTACGATAAAGAAATAATTACAAAATAAATATTTCATTTTATCGATTAACAATGACAGATTAGTGAATGTCAAGGGATATAATATGAGCTCGTTAAAGTAATTTACTACAGATTAAAATGCCAGTGAAAGAGGAATGTTTTTCCACATATACAGAGATTCAATAACCACAATTCGGAATTACTATACGCTGAACGCGGTTGGAAAGACAATAGCCGCTTTGGCTGCCATACTAAGGACGTGCCTCTCGCTAAGATTAAGGTGAGTTCCAAGATATTACAAGGAACATTGTGCGAAATGCAGGCGCCATAGGGGAAACTGAAGGCGGCTACTTTGAGTGAACAGTTATCTGCCACCCATAATCTAGTTCATATTGTTATTATATTTAGTGATCTTATTTTTAAATGGAACATTGTAATTACTTTATATTTTATGAAACTGTCACATGTATCTCGGACAAGCTTTAGTGTTTGCATTTCACCGCTGCTTAACAATCGGTGACTGACTTGCTTATGTCCCCTTAATTTAACAGTACGGCAAAAAAACCATTAAACGGGAAATTTTAAAATATAAAAGATACAATAAACCAAGGATAGAGTCTCTTAACACATTTGGTATGAGTTACATATAGCAATATTAATTAAAACAATGGTTTCGGCCCCAAGCAACATTTCGCAGGAACCTCGGGGAACCGCATCCAGTGGACAGAGCACGACTTGGTAGATTCCCGTAACGAGCCTTCGAAAATTGAAGTTTTAAGTGACCGAATCAAAGTACTTTGAATAACAATGATAATAGCAACAACAACAAAAACAAAAAAAAACAGAAGCAATAATAATAATAATAATAATAATAATAATAATAATAATAATAATACTCAGCAGCTTTTGGAGATTGCATAAAACCTCAATTAGAAAAGCTAGACAAAAGAACTAGGAAGGAATTAAATATGAATGGAGGACTCCACCCAAGGGTAGGAGTAGCAAGGTTATACTTAGTTAGACAGGAAACCGGAAGAGGATTAATAACTGTAGCAGACTGTGTTGAGTTAGTCAGAGTAGATATAGACTTTTATATAGGTCATAGTGAAGAAAGTTTATGAAAAGCTGCTAAAATCACGACAAAAGTACAGAAAGAAAGGTGAAAGGGAGGACAGAAGGTTTGTTAGTAGCTCCAGAAGAACAAGCATTAAGGACTAATTGGATAAAAGCCAAGATAGACAAAAACCGAGTAGATTCTCAGTATAGGTTATGCTAATCAAAAGACGAAAGTATTACTTATATAGTAAGTGCCTGTACAGAAAGAATGCAAGAAGAGACATGCTAATGTAGGTAGGGTAAACCACTGTGAGCTATACAGAAAGCTAGGAATTGGAATATTGATATAATATATGAACATGAACCTAGTAAAGTACTAGAAAGTTAGAGATGCAAGATATTGTGGGACATTAGCATTCAGACTGATAGTGATAAAATCTTGAAGGCTTGATTTGGTAGTAGAAGATAAGAAATAGAAATTGCCAGATAATGGACTTTACAGTCTCGAATGATGAAAAAATTAATATGAGAGATATAGGAAAAATAGCAAAGTAAACGGACCTAGCTATTGAATTACAGAGACTATGAAAAATGCGAGTAAAATGTATCCCAGTAGCAATAGGGGCATTGAGAAATATTCCTAATGATCTGAAGAGATGGATAAAGGAAATCACAGTGTTATTAGGGACTGCTTGGATACACAAGAGGGTTCTTGGCGTCTAAGGTTAATAGCTGTAGCCCAATAGGAGTGTTCTTGACATCTAAGGTTGCTTGTTATAACCAGCTGTTAGGATTTCTTTCTTTTCCAACAGTTTAATCTGTTGAGGGTATATGAAAATAATGAAAGAATAACACGAATGGAAGAATAACAACCACCACTGTAACATACCACATGACCTAAGACTGAAGGGAGGAAAATAGAGACGAAAAGATACAATAACGATAATAAATAAAATGCATATATGAAAGAGGTAATGCACATACAATAGACACATATGCATATAACTGTGATACATATAATAAATAGAGATAGATAAATAGAATAATAAAAAAAGAAAGAAAATTTAAATAAATAAATATATTTGTCACATACCTGTGATAAATATAAGAGTTAAAGATAGATCAGAAATGAATTATGAAAGGAAGAAATCTATGTAAAGGGCATGGATACAAACAGCATAAGAAGCGAACACATATACACACACAATAACTTCGGAGATGGCCGCAACAGTATCAACAAGATTAACAATGACAGCAGCAGCGGCGGTGACAACGATGGCTATAAAGCAACTACCACGATGGCAGCATCGTGGTCCAGGAATCGATCTTGTTTGAAAAGTAAAAATTTGGCGTTTTTATATTTTGCATTATGTGACTTGTTATTCTCTTTAAGTGAACATTTTTTGGGTTGAAATACACCGAAAAATGGCGACACAGCAGTCAAAAAATCGTAAGAAATTGAGATGTTCATAGAAAACAATCATTTTGTTAATGTAAATAATTTTTGATCTTAACATGTTCCGATTTGAATTTTTCTTCTAAGGAATAAAGAGCAAGCCTTCTTCTATCATACAATTTTGCTCAACTTGCGCCGCAGGGTCTCGGAGGATATGGTGTTAGTTGAAGGCTACCAAATCTGCCACACACACACAGAAAACTTCAGCTTTATATGTATAGATTATACTTAGTATATGCCTTACGTATTTATGCTAAAGTTATCGCTTATTTCAGCCTGTTTGTCTTTCAACCTATTTTTATTAAAATATATGAAATGGATGCGTGTAAGAATGGTGGTAAGTTGGATTTTCTGGCTTCTTCATTTCCTGACG
This sequence comes from Octopus sinensis, assembly GCF_006345805.1. Classification (NCBI taxonomy): domain Eukaryota; kingdom Metazoa; phylum Mollusca; class Cephalopoda; order Octopoda; family Octopodidae; genus Octopus; species Octopus sinensis. The sequence continues at coordinate 95,328,035 of NC_043001.1, read as the reverse complement.
AGCACCGCATTACATAATTCTAAATATATGACACACAAATTTATAATATACCTAATACTGTGAAAGATGTTCGTTATTTCGAATGTGCAGTTTATATTCACGCAAACAGAAAGATACAGGAAATTTAAAAAAAAAAACAGTGTCCTGTGAGGGCAACAGTGAAAAGGAGAAAAGAGGATGGGGCTGAGGTCAAGGTCATGTCGATATTAAGAAGAGTGATACACACACAGGCAAACAAATGCACATCCACACGCACACACACACACACACAGACACACACAAACGCACACACACACACACACACACAAACACGGAAGTAAACGCATGCGGGCATAAGAATACACATCATAGAAAAGCAGAATGAAATAAGTGGAACTAGAGCACATAGAAAGACGAAAATTGTCGCTGAATTGGTCACAGGTGTGTGGCAAAAGATTTCCAAACAGTGAAAATGTGTTAGAATAAGAACAGTAATAAACGAGTGAAGAACAAATATATAAATATATTGTGCGTGTGTTTATTAGTAAAAAAGAATGACCCTGCCGAAATACAACGGTATAGATGCGTATGTAAATAGTAGGGTACCAAAAGACGAAAACCACAAATTTCTCATTAGAGATAAAAGCACATGGTTAACGCAGCGAACGTTAAAATGATAGTTCCTTAACTCTGCAAAAACCACAAAGTAAAGTACATCTATCTTAGTGTCAATGTATTTCACCGTTTGTGCTAAAAGCACTGAGGTTCATCAGCTACGCTTAGTATATCGATTATTTTTCATAATATATGCTTTATATCGTACGTAGTGGAGGCGCGTTCTGAGTGGTTAGGGTGTTAGCATCATAATCGTAAGATTGTGGTTTCGATTCCTGGACCGGGCGACGCGTTGTCTTCTTAAGCAAAACACTTCAGTTCACGTTGGTCCAGTCCACTCCGCTGGCAACAATGAGTAACGCTGTGATGGACTGACGTCCCGTCCAGCTGGGGAACACATACGCCATAGAAACCGGGAAACCGGGAAACCGGGTCCATGAGCCTGGCTAGGCTTTAAAAGGGCGCATTTATTTTGTTTATTTTATCGTACGCGATTGTTAACTTGAATGTCCCCACGACATTCAAAAACGTACAATAATGTGTAAGTGAAAATTTTTCATAAGATATTGCTAAAAGAATATTATTTTTATAATTGGTGTGTTTATGTCCACCGTAAACTAGCGACCCGGTAAAAAAAAAAGGCCGATACTATAAGTACTAGGCTTGCAAAAGACAAGTCATGGCGTCGATTTCTTCGACTAAAATCCTTTAAGATGCCGCACTATCATGGCCACTGTCAGAAGACTGAAATGTACAAAAGAATATATGTATGTATGTATGTATGTATGTATGTATGTATGTATGTATGTATGTATGTATGTATGTATGTATGTATATATATATATATATACATTTATATATATATATATATATATATATATATATATATATATATATATATATATATGTATATACATATATATATTATATATATATATATATAATATATATATATATATATATTATATATATATATATATATATACATATATATATATATACACACACGCAAATATATACATTTGTCTTTTGAGTGGGTTTTATGATTTTTCATCTCCAAATTCCTGTTATCTCCCCAGCAATTAGTATGTTTTCAATTATGTGATTGCAATCACCCACTAATCATCCGATGATTATATTATTAACTACATAATGATGATCTAATCATGAACTGCATCCATTATGTTTAACAGATTGTGAACAGGTTATATTTTTAGCTTAGGATAATATGCCTTTTGCATTGACTACAGTTGGAGTGGAACGATGTGCAATATCTATGCGTTGTCTTCCATATGTTTAAGTATGGGAGTAAATCAAATTTCTCTCTATTGTGTACCGCATGTAGGCATTAAAAAAACTGACAGAAGGTATGTTAAATTTAGTTTGATGTCACGAAAATTCCCTTCCTTATGATATACCTATAATTTGAGAGTCCAAATACGAGTCAAGCAGAAAAATATATAAGATTATGAGTTCAATTCCAAAGGACGAGAAGAAAACTGTTTGCTGCTGTAAAAATACATAAAAAGAGTATCATACGTGTTATAGCATTAAGAAAATATTAGCAGTATAGCCCGGCGTTGCTCGGGTTTGCCTTTTTTAGTTGCGCTTAAAACGGCAGACTTTGATGTCGCATAAACAAGGTTTTGACATAGTTTGAAAAGTACAAATTTGGCGTTTTTGTATTTTGCATTATGTAACTTGTTATTCTCTTTAAGTGAAAAATTTTCTGGTTGAAATACAGCGACAAATGGCGACACAGCAGTCAAAAAATCGTAAGAAATGGAGATTTTCATAGAAAACAATCACTTTGTTAATGTAAATAACTTTTGATCTTAACATGTTCCGATTCGAATATTTCTTCTAAGGAATAAAGGACAAGCCTTCTTCTGTCATACAATTTTGCTCAACTTGCGCCGCAGGGTCTTGGAGGATATAGTGTTAGTTGAAGGCTACCAAACCTGCCACACACAGAGACAACTTCAGCTTTATATGTATAGATTATACTTAGTATATGTCACCCAATGCTTACGTATTTATGCTAAAGTTATCGCTTATTTCAGCCTATTTGTCTTTCAACCTATTTTAATTAAAATATATGAAATGGATACGCGTACAGAATGGATGCGCGTAAGAATGGTGGTAAGTTGGATTTTTCTGGCTTCTTCATTTCCTGACGAACACCGCATTACATAATTCTAAATATATGACACACAAATTCATAATATACGTAATACTGTGAAAGATGTTCGTTATTTCGAATGTGCAGTTTATATTCAGACCTGTTCGCTTCGGACACATTATAAGGAAAATATATTTGAAAGGAGATCTTGGATTTCTTGATTCCCGAAACGATTATATATATAGAACTGAATTATAGATTAATTTTGCTTTTACAATGTCTGCAGTGTTCGGATCGAAATGCCGGAGGCAGCATGTAGGTGGGTAAGCAAATAAAATATTTCAGAATATACCGACCCAGTTTCCAAACCCAGAAAAGCTATTTTGTATACATATTCAGTTTAGTAATCATTCTGTTGTATATTTCTTTTGGATTCTCATAAAATCCAAAATTATTTGATAGTTTTTGATGAAGCTAATAAAATAATTTCTTTGCAATCTTGTCGTATAACCCACCCATTAAATTTCAAATTGTCCATCGAATATATTCGTCATTCGTACAGTTATATTGGAAATGCGAGCTACGATCTGAGAAATCTATAAACGATTCTTGATGACTAACTACAAAATATGACCTTGCTTTGATGAACTAATTAATGAAGAAATTTTCGTCGTCGAACCACTCAACAAAAAGAAATTATGTTTATTTTAAGCTGCACACTATTACCCAAATAGATGAAGATACATTTTGTAATGCTGTATGTGATTATTTATGCAAAGAACATAAAAGACACGATTTTCATTGCTGAAGTATCTGCCGAAATAAATCATTTTCAGGACAGATTACAGACTAACAGCAGCAACCACATCAATAAATTGCATAATAAATTGTACATGAAATACAACAGCAATCATTTTCTTCCTAATTTACACTCTCAATAAAATTTAGTCACAAGGAATTTTCAGAAATATATATTATGCTTATCAAAACAGATCTAATGATATAGCTTCAATTATATGAGAATATCGGTGAAGAACACAAATGAAAAACTTGTATAAAATGACCAGATCTTCTTTTGATAACCAGCAACCACTTTCATGAATCATGTGACAATTTTGTTTTATAAATACCCCTGAACGTTCCTTTCATTTGAAAATGTGAACAAGTCATTCTTCCTGGTCGTTTTTGGAAACCGTTCACAACTTTGAATTTGAAGATGTCGCATTAATTTTGCGCTTACTTTCTATGTTTTTTTATGTTTTGTTTTGTGTATACTTTAAGAGAATATCAATAATAAGACTCTTAATTAATAATTTGACTTTATATAATATATTAGGTAATCCAATAACTCAATTGCATGAACTAAAAGTCGAGGGTGACGGGATAAACTACCTGCATCAACTTACTTTAAAAGCATGTAGTAATTTTACCATCTTACTCTTTGTGTAAATTTTGAAGAGT